>NW_017670347.1:148555-155851 GCF_001879085.1 Nicotiana attenuata | reverse complement strand
TGGTCGGGACGGAGTCGAGGATTAGGACGTTCCGGACGAGTATGAGTTACGTCGTAACGGGGACGGGGGGGGGGGGGGTCGAACATAATGCCGCCGAGAATATACCCCCGAGAACAGCTTAGACTCTTGGCTTTCATTGTATGTATTTTCTTTTGCTTCTTTGTTTCTGTGTAAGGATCCTTCGTGGGCTATTGTAATCATATGTAAGGACCATTCGTGGGCTTTTATAATCAAGCGTTTATGAATACAAAGATGTTCCTTCAATTTGTTTTTGATGTATGCTATATTTCCCTTTAACTATGCTTGTGAAGAATCTGAGTGCATGACTTTACCGATTGGTGCAAATATCGAGCCCGGGGGCGAGTATTTCTCCTGACTTGTGATTAGTTAACACGGCTCCCCAAAGAACCCTTTGTTGTTCCTTGGACTGAGCCCGGATTGGACTGATAAACTCGGGTCGTCGAGACCCTGACTTCGAGTTGAATAGAGACTGCCTTTAGGCTTTCGAGAGTAGTCACCAAGTGGGGGTTTGCTCAAACCCGGGCCACGTGGAAACTTATTTTGAACTTAGTGTAGATAACCTCAAGGCATTGTAAATAGATCCCGGATGAGGGTTTACCCGGGTTTAGATGGTACCCCGAGGCCAAACCCATACGAGTAGAATTTAAGCGCTTATTTTCATCTTGATAGAAGCCCTCGAGATCGGGTACCATCTCGGGACTTGTAATGACATTGATGGCTTTCTGGAGCCAATCTTCCTCTCGGTGGAGGTCCTCGAGGTCGGGTACCACCTCGGAACTTGCAATGATGCCAATGGATTCTTGGAGCCTAGCTTCTTCTTGATGGAGGTCCTCGAGGTCGGGTACCACCTCGGGACTTGGGTGACGCGGGCTTTTTGACCTTGAAGCGTCGTATGACTGCGTCGAGTGTAGGATACAGTTACGAAGCGATCATGGCGATTCCGCCGGCGTATCTTTCCAAGGCGATAAAAGCTTTAGTCAATATTTCTAGTCGGCCTTTGGGGCAGGAATGTGGTCGCCGATTTTCCCATATATAGGGTTGTCTTCGCTCTTTTGGAGATTCCACTATTCTGAGCAGTTATCCTCTTTCATAGAGTTCTCCTTTCTTGCGCCAATTTTCCTTTAACTCAAAGATTTCGCCCAAGTCTTTATTTCCCCTTCCTTCATTTTACTCTAGCCATGGCTGCTATGCCCGAATTCCCTTGGCAAGGAGAAAAGAGCTCCGCCTCTGGGCACTTTGCTTTGGGAGAGAATCTCCCGACAGAAGAGAATCCCAACGTTCGAGGTTATCGGGATTATGCCTCGAAGTTAGTTTCTTTAATAGGAGAGGAGCACCTTTAGTTTGTGAGGAAGGATTGTGGATGGGGGGGGGGGGGAAGGTAGCAGTGCGGGTACCTCCCCTAGAGGAGAGCATCATGGACTATGCCGAGGGATTTTTGAATGTGTACACGTACCCCTTCACGCTAGGCCCCCTTGATAGGGTCGTGCTTGATTTTTGTCGAAAATATCGGGTCACCTTCGCGCAGATTCATCCATCATTTTGGTGGATAGTAATGATGATGAGGTTCTTTGCGGAGAAGGCAGGGCTTGAATTCACGCACAGTCATCTTATTAGGCTGTACCGACCTTTTCACCATCGAGGTCTGCTAACCTTACGATGCCGATCGGCCACGCCTTTCGTTGTTGATGATGAAGAAGATGGAGATTGGGAGTGGATGAGTCCATTCATCCGAGTACAGACTGCTGATATTATTCCCGTGGAGTTTATGCCATTCCCTAAGGAATAAAATTATACACGTAAGTTGTACACTCGTGCCTTCGTAGTTTTGTTTATGGTGAAGGCTGTCTTTGTAAATGCACCTTCTTTCCTTTTTCTACAACGATTTCATGGATGCCGGGCGAGGTCCCTGATCTGCCAAATTGGGCTCGGGAGTTGGTGGCCAACTCGACCTGCGATGAGCGTAAGTGGAAAGCTTTGTCCAAGGGCAGATGGGAGGCAAAACATCATGGTATGTGCTGTGCGATTTGTTCCCTTCCCTTTTTTCAGTTGGAAAAGCACTTTCTCTTTCCGCGCACTAAACCTGTTATTGTTGGCATCAGGGAGCCTTCTGAGGCAAGGCCGTTGCCCTTTGGAGAGGGAGAAGGGTTGCTAGCTTCTGAGGTGAAGAATGATAACAATAAGCAAGAGATACCTTTGCAGGGCGACGGTGCTCAAAGCCAGGTGAACCTGGACCCGGGGCCCGGAGTGGAAGTATTGACTGAGCCTGCCACGCTCATGGTTTCCGGCTTTGGAAAGGCAATTTCTCCTCCACCGTCGTCCTCTTTTTCCGTCGGAGGTACTTCGAGGGATACTCAAAACCCAGGATCATATGCACCGAGCGATCGTGCCCCGACCTGGGTCGACTCTTTCGGAGCTGAGGGGGCCAGGCTAGCAGATGTGCGCTCGACCTTCGAGGAAGCCCAGCGGCTTCACTCTGCGGTGAGTTTTGGCACAGGCCTTTCGAGTTTCGCGCTTTCCCTTCCTTATTGAGTTTTCCTTTGCTCAGGGTTTTGACAAGTTTAAGTCCGAGCTGCTTTGCCGTAAGGCCAGGCTGCGGAAAGTTCTAGATATGGAGAAATCCCTTAGGCTCCTTTGCGATAAAAGGGAAGTTGAGCTGGCACGCTTACGGTATGAGGCGAGTCGGAGCTTGAATTATGAGAGCTACCTGAAGGGGCATGTAGTTTCTGTTCCGAGGGAGTATGTGTTCCGTCTTCTAGCTCCTGAGGCTCATGTTTCATTTATTTCAGTTGTAGAAAAAGACGGAGGACCTGGAGCTTCTTCGGAACGAAGTTGGCCGAGCCAAGCGCGAGTATGATGAGTTAAGAGCTCAGACGGACGCTCATGCTTCGACGGGGAAGGGTGCTCTGGCTAAAGCTTCCGCCCTTGAGGTTCAGCTTCGCTTAGCTCGTGATAATAGCTCGGTTTGAGCATATATGATTACGAAGCTCGAGTCATAGCTTTTGAAGATAAAGGCAGAGGTTGTGGACGCCCGGGCTGGAGCTGTGATGAGCCGAAGTAAGGTCGAACAAGAAGTGGCGGTCTACTTGAAGGACACTAGTGATGCTCAAGCTGAGCTGAGAAGGGAAGGATTCTTGATCGCGAGGGCAGGAGCAAGGAATATGCTCGGTGTATGTCTCGAAGGGAAGTCCTCGAGGAGATCCATGCTAGGGGCTTTGACCTCTCGGGATAGGTGAAACGGGTGAGGGCGGACGAACGAGGCGCTAGGGCATTTCTGTCCAATGCCGAGGATAGCGAGGATGAGGCCGACGGGCCATAGCCCCCAAGGGGGACGTAGATTTCTTTTTCTGATTCCGTACATAGTACTTTCGAAGTATGTTATAAATGGAGCTTGTATTTTTTCGCATGTATGTTCAAAGAGGAAACCTCGCGGTTTTGTTTCTCCTGCATTTCTTTTTGCCTTGATTTTATCCAGATGAACTGGTCTTTTGAGTTGAGAGGAATCCTTAGATTCGTGGTATGGCCTTGGGGCTCATTAGGCTGGCCCGTAGGCTCTTACGCGCTTGGTCGATGCAACCTTTAGTATAAGTCGGCGACAACGACTCTTACTCTTTCGCTCTTAGGCAGATTTAGTTAACTGTTTTGGGTTCACTCTCCGAGTCGGGTTTCGACTCGAGCTCGTTTGACCCTCAAGTTTTTGAATTTAGAGCTGGCCCTTAGGCTCTTACGCATTGGGTCGGAATGAACATTTGTATGTGCTGGTGACAGTGGCTCTTACGCATTGGGTCGATACGATTCTTTTATATGGGCTGGCGACAATGGCTCTTACGCCTTGGGTCGATGCAGCCTTTTATGTGAGCTGGCAACAGTGGCTCTTATGCTTTGGGTCGATGCGACCTCTAATGTAGGCTTTATTTTTCCCTCGTTAAGGACTTTTGAGATTGTGTTTGCCTGACTCTTCGATGGTTTGGTAAAAACCTTGATTGTAAGCCGTTATATGGCGATGATCGAGCACCTCGAGAGGTTTGGCTCAGAGGCTGAGTATCTCGAAGCCAGTGTTTAGGAGCTGACATGGTCGAAGCTCTTTTGCCTATGTTGAGGGTAGCATATTTAACCGGTTCTTTTCGAAGTAGATTCGAAGTAATTGATGGTCTGTGATTTTGTAGCGACGATCGGGCGCCCCCGAGTCACGTTATTTTGGCTGGTACAACTTTGTGACCTTATTCATTTGTGTTTGGCCGGAGCCATTTTTAGTCCCGAGTGAAGTAGTTTCGGCGTCTATATTGAGGGTATGCCTTTTAGGGGTCTTACAAGTTCAATATATAGCATTAACTTTGAGATCGAGTTTATGCCTTTAGTAAGGTCTTACAAGTTTGACATGCCTTTAAGGTCTTACAGTTTTGGATACTTGGTACAAGTATGGTTCATGCCTTGGTCGAGGTCTTACAGATATTGTTGTTGCCTTATGTAGGTCTTACGAGACCGAGGCTGCCCATTTGGGGTCTTATGGCCTCGAATTTTTAATAAGCCGATAGAGATGGTGATTGACGGCAGCCACGGAGTTATTGAGGATTTCTCGGCTCGGGAGCCATTATGATGGAGATGGCGATTGACGCCAGTCCTCGAGTCGTAGAGAATTTCTCGGCTCGGGAGCCATTACGATGGAGATGGCAATTGACGGCAGTCCCCGAGTGTTCGGGACATTTTTGACTCTGGTTGCCTCATTGAGGGCTTATGAGTTAGGAGCTCCGACCCGGGAGTCGCATTGTTTTAAGTTGTTGACGCCAGTCCCCGAGTGTTCGGGACGTTTTTGATATAGGAGTCGTTTTTGCAAAAAATACCGAGTTTCTTTCGAAGCGTGAAATGCTTTGATGAAAAGTATTCTTCGATTACTTGGTACAAGTATACATGCCTTTGCTGTTAGGGGCTTGGTTGTTCTATGCGGACACGGATCATTTGACCGTTTGGCCCGGTACATTATTTTCCTATCGAGACCCCATTCGGCGTATCTTGGCTTCTCCGGGTAGGTGACCTTCCGCGGGGATGCCCCCCAGTATTCGAGGTTGATTGCAAAAGAAGCCTTGAATACTTGTTGAATCTTCCTTAAGTACCACGTAGGTGTTGCCTCGTTAAAACCTTGCCGATAAAACCCTTTTTGGGATAAAAACCCGGTCGAAGGAGAAGAGTGCAACGCATGCTTTTGAAACCTAAGGCCTTCGAGGTGGAGAGTGCTTTGGCCGTTTCGATCGGATACCTACGCTCAGGTCAGTGTAGAATGTAATTGAAAGAGAAAGTAGACATTCATACCTTAGTGTAGAATCTGCCGGCGATGTTTCGAGCCTCGATATATTTCAGTCGCTTGTGATGAGTATGCAGTACGGTCCTCTGCTTAGTTTAGTCGGGCTTAACCGAGGATGTAGTTTGATGTCTCTATTTTACTATTTTATAATCCTTTGGCTCCTTCGAGGGTGGAGGCACTGGTGCCGGCGTTACATCGTGCACTGCGAACATTTCCCTTGCCGCATGTTGTTCCCCGTAGACGGTTTTAATCCCCTCTTTTGTCGGCAATTTCATCATTTGATGGAGGGTGGACGGTACTGCTCTTATGCAGTGTATCCATGGTCTTCCGAGCGAGGCGTTATACCTCATGTCTCATTCGATGACATAGAATTTGGCATTTTAGGTTGTGCCAACCACGTTGACTGGGAGGGTGATTTCTCCTTTCGTTGTTTCGCTCGCCATGTTGAATCCGTTGAGGACTCGAGAAGCGTGCACGACTTGGTCGAGCAGCTCGAGCTGCTCTACCACTCTCGACTTGATAATGTTGGCCGAGTTGCTTGGATCCACGAGTACACATTTGATTTGAAATATATTTACAAGGAAAGAGATTACTAGTGCGTCGTTGTGGGGTTGAGATAAGGTCTCGATGTCCTTGTCGCTGAATGTGAGGGCATCCTCGGGTATGTAACCCCGTTCGCTTTTCTCTAGTGATTGATATTTTTGTTCTTCTTATCATGGGCTGTTGTGGTTCGTCAATGCCTCCCAAGATCATGTGGATGACATGCTGTGGCTCATTTGTTTCGCTCTTCCTTGTCGACTCTCTTTCCCGGAACTGGCTTTTGGCCCGGTTGCTGAGGAATTCTCGGAGGTGACCTTTGCTCAGTAGCCGGGCTACTTCTTCCCGAAGTTGGTGGAAATCTTCGGTTCTGTGGTCGTGCGTGTTGTGAAATTCACACCCTAAGTTATGATTTTGTTGTGAAGGATCTGATTGTACAGGGCTGGGCCACCTGGCGTCTCTGATTTTACTGATGGCTAACATGATGTCTAATACGTCGACGTTAAAGTTGTATTCCGATAGGCGAGGTGCCTCCGTTGGCCCTGTGTGCCTATCGAATCCGGCTCTATTGATGAGTCCGCGAGGATTATGTCCTCGATCCATCCTTCGATCATTGCGGGGTATGTTGTGCCTCGGGGCGTTTCTCCTGTCTTTGGTGTATGGCGGGTACCTTTCTTTGTTTGGCCTTGGCTCCTTTGCCAAAAGCCTGCTTGGGTACACCGAGCCCGAGGGAACTCCTAATTGGTCGTCCTCGACCCTAATATTTGACTGGTATCGGTGGTGAACATCTGACCAGGTCACGTCGGGATATTTAATCAGATTCTGTTTCAACTGCTTCGAAGCCACCAAGCTTCGCTCATTCAGAACTTGAGTAAAGGCCTGCACTACCCAGTCGTTAGAGACTGGTGGTAGTTCCATTCGTTCCATTTGAAAGCGAGATACGAACTCTCGCAGCATCTCATTCTCCCTCTGCTTAATTTTGAAGACGTTGGATTTCCTTTTTACTACTTTGGTAGCACCAGCATGTGCCTTAATGAAAGAATCCTCCGGCATGGCAAACGAATCTATTGAGTTTGGGGCCAGGTTGTGATACCACATCATTGCCCCTTTAGAAAGCGTTTCCCCGAACTTCTTCAGCAGGACGGACTTGATCTCATCGTCTCTCAGGTCGTTGCCTTTTACCGCACAGGTGTAAGTAGTAACATGCTCATTGGGATCCGAGGTTCCGTTGTACTTCGAGTGGTCTGGCATTCTGAACTTCTCCGGAATGGGTTTCAGAGCCGCTTCCTGTGGGAACGGCTTTTGCACGAACTTCTTTGAATCTAAACCTTTCAAGATCGGGGGTGCACCTGGAATTCGGTCGACCCTGGAGTTGTAGGTCTCGACCTTTTTTTGTTGGCCTCTATGTCTCTCGCCTGATCCGATCCTCTCGTGACGGTCCT
>NW_017670347.1:124353-148530 GCF_001879085.1 Nicotiana attenuata | reverse complement strand
CTCGTGAGGTCCTCGACCATCTTTACGATGGAGGGGTCGCTGCCGACCCGTTGTTCTCGATCTCTCTTGTACCTGCTCGGCTGGGAGAGCCGTCCCTGATGCTACAGTGCTAGGAGTTATTTGGTGACTTTGCAGCTGAGCAATAGCAAGCGGTTGTGCCTGCAACATTTCAAAAATAACGTGAAGGCTAACCTCCCGTTCTTCCCTAGCTGGGGTTTTCTGGGCTTCTTGTTGGTCGCCTTGGTGTATGCTCCTGTTGATGTGGGAGCTTATTTCAATGTGTTGAGCATCGCGTGAAACCACGTCCACATGAATCGGTTCCGGTGCGTTCTTAGGGTTTCGTTGGTGGTGCACCAACACCTGGGACGTCAAACACCGTTTTTTTCCATGGTCTTCAAGGTTGATGTTTTTGTTGATACCCAATTTTTCCCTATATATTTTCACTATGCAAAATAACTTCAAAATAGCACATATATGCATACATAAGCATGTCCATGCGTTTTATTATTTTTCCCATAATTTTAAAGGTTTAAATTGATTTATTTTCTCCATTTTTACCCATAAAATCCTCAATAATTATTTCCAAAATTATTATTTTGGATAATTCATCGGTTGGATTTTTTTATTTATGCCAAAGTATGGCTAAAGTAATTTTTACATATTTTTATAATTATATTTATTATTTTTGAAGCTAAATTGCACATAATTGCAATATTAGCCATCTTAAGGTTTAATTATGTTTTATATGCATCAAAATTGGATCCTGTATTTTTTGATTGTTGATTATGTATTATAAATCATTTTAGCCCTTTAATTTATTTTTCAGAAACTATTTACTATTTTTTATAAATTAAAAAGGGAAAACTGTCTATTTAAATAACAACCCATTTGTATTTCAATCATAGCCTAAATCAAACCCAATTCCCCAGCCCAATTTTAATTTAATCCGTACCCCAACCCAATTGAAAATCCACCGGACCCAAGCCCCAACCCGGATCCCCACTTACCCTCTCTAATCTCGACCGTTGATTTGGGAGATCAACTATCCACGTTGCCTCTTACCATTTTTAACCCCAAACGACCCCCTAACCTAATTCATTTTTCCTACCAATCCCCACCCTTGAATCCCCTTTCCTATCCGGTTCTCTTTCAAACCTATCTCAAACCTAGTCGCCACCACCCAAACTAACCCTAATCCCCTTCGATCCTCTCTCATCCATGGACTCTCATGGCTGTTCGAGATGTGTACTTGTCTCTTGTGTACCCTGGTGGCCCGCTTTTGCGATTTCATGGAAAGATCTTGAAGAGATCTAGTCCAGACCTTGCTCAACTTCTATCCATGGTCTTTTTCCGGCCATCCATGGCTGTACGAGTCAGATCCATGGCTTTCCGGCTAAAACCGGTAACGATCTAATGTTCTCTCATCCTCTTTGGGTTCTCTGAAACCCTAGACCTTGAGATTTCTTACTGTTCTTTTAGATTTGTCTTCGTCTAGGTGTATCCATGGGTTTTAACCAATCTTTTCTTCGTCTCTTTCATTTTCTGAAAAAACCTAGTTATAAGTCTTCCGATCTTTTTAGATCTCTGTATAGATCTGTGGGTTTCTTCAGGTTGTCACTTGTCTTCTTCAAAGTGTTTCACCGATTTTAAATAGTATCTTCATTTTCCAAACTAGGGTTTCAAAACTTTTTTGCGAAACAAATGATTTTTTTCTGATTACTATGATTTTAGCATGTTTAAACATTACTTGAGCCTTTCGTTTGGCTCGACTCATTTTTTGTCAAGAAACCCTAAATACTTCTGGGTTCGATTCGAAGTTTGAATTTTGTTTGCAGTGTGTTTGCATGACTACCATGAACATTCTGGGCTTTATGTGTGTTCTATATGCTCTTGTGCTTCTTGTCTTCGTTTGTTCTTAAGGTCTCTTTGATTTTGTCCAAACCCGTGTTATTCATAGGTCCGACCATTTTTTTTTGTTGATCGTTCACATAATTTATGTTGATTCTGTGTAATCTCCTTAAACCTACACCTTTGATTCTGTGTATTTTCCTTGTAGTTCTATACTGATTTTTTAAAATTGCTTCCTTACTTTTGTGATCCTTTCCTTGGTTACTGATTCCCTGTGATTCTCAATCTCATCTGTGATTCTTTAAACTAATTTTCAGAATCCAATTATACTCTGCCATGTTTATGTGCTGTTAATTAACGTGTACTTTCCTTATGTTGAAACTATTCTGTACTTAGACCCTATTACATGCTACATGCTTTTACTATTCCTATTATGGTGGAAATCAGTCTTACAAACAATTCTTTTCCTTATTTGATACAACTTGTACCCGTTTGAACTAGACTCCCTAATTAAAGGGAATCTAGGTCTTTAATTGATTATAATTTGTATTATTCTATAATTATACTAAGTCAGTACTTGTTACCTTATTTTCCTGCCTGTTTTCAAAGCTATAAATACTCTACCCTCTCTTCTTTAAAGACATAAACAATTAGTTCAGAACACACACATACACACTCAAACTCTCTCATCTTTCCCTACTACTTTTGCTACTGCTTGTCTAGCCGGCTGAAAGCCAAGGCTAGACTATGAAATTCTACTTGCTTTACTTTTCTGCACTTTGCTCCTTAACTGGTATGTCCTAGTTTAATTTTAAAGCCTCAACAACAACATGCTCTCTTATTGTTTCAGTTTCTCTCATTGCTGGTCTACTTCTACTTGTGGTTCTGTTGTGAAACCTGTAGTTGAGTTTCATTACTAGCATGCTACTATATCTCCCATTCCCTTTAGATTAATGCATTCCCTTATGTGTGTTCAAAGCATGCCTTGTCAATCACTTACTGTGTACTTACCATCTTATGAATCCCAAATCCCTATCCTCTCCATGTGCTTATGTTTTTTCTGACTGGTCTGTGATTATGCCAGTATCGACTATTGTTGAGCATGTCCAAACCAGTCCTAAGACCCTTGCTGGGGTTATGTGTTTACAGCCAAATATCTATGTATCTCCAAATCCCTTGACCCCCCTGTGTGATTACTGATTCTGTGTGTGATCCCACCTTAAGGTGTTTGAGTTTTGTTTACTACTACAACTGCTTTCAATCATCTCTGTTACTGATTGCTTTCAAAAAAATGGACTTTTCAATCCAGTTTTTAAATAAACTCCTTTCAAACATGTGTTATGCACCTTCACTATACTCTTAGAATACCAGGTTCTGCCCCTTTTGTGAGCCTTGCCTTGGGACCCTTGAGCTCCCTCTAAACTTGGACACATGAAAGCTGGCCTTTCCACACTTCACTTACTCTGTCTTGTCTATGAAATCTGGGTGTGAACACTTCCCGGGATCCCTTGAGGTCCTTAGGGAACTCTAACACACTGAGGGAAAGCTATGAACAATCTTGGCACTTGAAGTAATTTATTACGTAACTCAGGGAGGAAGTCCAATCAGGCTTCCTATAGTGTAACTTCTTATTTTCATTGCTACTCATGTAATTCATTTTCAATGTTGGTCTGTAATAACCTGTTGTAAACAAGTATTGGGTGGCTAGTGAAAAGGGATGGGTACATATGCATGCTATAGTTGTTGAGGGTAGAAAAATATGTTATTAGGGTTATATTCCTAATTGTGCAATAGAAACCATGTTTAGGGTTCATACATGCATTAGAAATGATGCTCTTAGGACCCATTTTTCTTGCTTCAGCATCTCATCCATCATTAATCCATATTTAATGTCTACCACTTAGAAATCCTGCTCCTAGGACAATAACAACATTGGCATAAAAGCCGTTACTCTCGTACTTTCAGAAAGTCACAATTCGATAATTCTGCAAACTCTGTGTGCATATAGAAATCATGACTTAGGGCTTCTGTTATTCAACAATCCTGCCATTTGCATGTGCATCTTAGATACCATGTTTTAGGATCTTATCCACACTTGCATTCACACAGTATAAACTGCTGGTTATAAAAGAGGTAAAAATAGCTTCACACTTGATTATCCTGTTTAAATTAACTGGTAATAATCTCTGCATTCGTATCAACTAGAACAACATGCTCTTAGAGTAAAATAATTTCCACTGTTTTAATAATTCTAAATAACTACTGTACATTATTTTATGCCTAGGCAAGCCTTAGGTAATCAACTTTAAATAAAACTAGAATCATCTCTGTGATAGTGTCTAATTATCAACTGTTAAAATCAGTAGGCAAGCCTGATTCGGACTTCTTTTTCTGAGTCATGTGATAAATCTGGTTCTGCTGTTATCACTTAGATACCATGCATAGGATTTAAATTCAGACTTTAATTGTGTATGAGTCATGCTGTCTATGTGTATTACTTGTGGAGGTATATTTGAGCTATTCGTTTGTCTTCCATGCTCCCTTAATTGAAGTCCTACTTGTTATTGTATGTCGCCTTAGTATTTTTGCCTTTAAAACCTGAGGGTCTGCCTAGAACCTCGTTCTTTTAGGATAGGAGTCCTAAATTCCTCCGGGACTGATAGGAAGGGACGGGTAACAGCATGTGATAGGGGTCCGAAACCAACCTTCGCTTAATTACCTTTACGGGGTGGGAAAGGGTAGATATGGATATGATGACCGGTGCGCTAATGCCACGCGAAGCCCCTTTTCTAAGGAGTGATTACCGGGCATTATACTAATGTGATCCATAATACAAACCAGCCTAGGACACCCTCTTTACATTCACGAACATGCTTAGATTGTAATCCTTTTCAAAAATCTCGCTGTCTTTCAAACATTTGTGTGTTTAAACTTAAATCCCCTACTATTTGAGCCATACTTGCTTACTTTCTAATTGTACAAATTCACAAAACTGTCGGCTGGGAACCACACTAGTGGATCCTGAGGGGTGCCTAACACCTTCCCCTTAGGATAATTTCAAGCCCTTACCCTATCTCTGGTTATGAAACATAGTTAGAAATAACTATATAGGTTCCCTAACGCACCTTAAAATCGTTAGTGGCGACTCTTCAAAAAATGCAAACCCCCTTTCCCAAAAAGAAAGAGTTATCCCAACCAAAAATGTCATAAACCCGATTCCTTCCGCGAGGAAAGGAAAAAGGGGGCGCGACAATTTTCACGTGCGTTTCCTGAGTTGGACATTTTGACCTGAAATCAAAGATCTCGGACAAGAAAAAGTGTGAAAAGATAACTTGCATCACGTGGTTAAACCAGCAAGAAAATAATCACTATTATTTTTAGCCCCACGGTGGGCGCCAAACTGTTTACCGTAAAAATGGTAATAATAATTAAATTTGATTTTGTAAGGTTCTAAAAATACGTGATCTATTTTTATGCCGGTTGTTAAGTAGGTGATGCTATGTGAAAGACTTAGAAGCGAGATAAGAGCTTAAAAACGAGATATTAGCCAAACCGTATCACTGTCAATCAGGGCACGAGATTGCTTATTCGGGGCCTCGAGGTCGGGTCAGATGCTCGGCTGGGAGCTATCGAGATCAGTCGATGGGCGACTAACAGTTGTAATAAGAATCAATGAAGGCTCTTTAAACCAATAAGCAATAAATGAAGAAGAATAAATAGAACACAATGAGTGTAGGTAATAAATAAAAGTAATGAACTCAAGGGAATATATTAAAGAGCAGAGAAAATGTTCTTCTGTATTTAGTATTGAGCATCAGATGTCCACAAATGACAACGGTTCCCCTTTATATATTAGGGGGAAACATAGTACAAAAGCATTAATTACAAAGATATGGGCAGATATAGCCACCTAATGCCCTGATACGGGTCAGGGCTAGACCTCTAGGCTTTGTCAGCCTCAGTCGTGCGCCTAGGGAACTTCCCACTTTTATTCCATAGCTGTCGACTTGCACCGTTTCGAGGTTGAGCATCGATGGACCTTTGGGGTGAATCTCGACCGTAGTCCCGAGATTTTAGTGAGCTTTGCTTACGAGCGTTATAATGGCGAAAATTGAACTCTCCGATTTTACCACATCTATTTTATGATATTAATCGAAGGCATATTGATTTTAGACATCCCTAATGATCTTATTGACTTACTTCTTATGCATTGCATTCATTTATACGTATTCATGACCCATGACCAGATTGTCACGCCCCAAAATCCGAGGAGCGCGACCGACGCTCAACCGAGTAAACCCGAATGAGCAAGCATGTTAGGTTTCATTCTACCCAAACTAATTCATGAATAAAGAGGAGATGATCTCAATTAATCATACTTTGAACATATATCATTAACGACTTCAATTTCTTTTCCATTAGCTACTTCATTCATAATTTTCAAAAATATTACAAGTTTTCTACATCTGTGCCAAATATTAATAATTCTAATTTAATTCCCCATTATCAAACTCCACCCACAGCCTGTCTACGGAGCCTCTAAATATAACTGAAGAATAATATGGAAATGCCGGCAACAAGGCTCCGGTATACCTCAAAATACAAAAAGTACATGATAAAACAGGTGAAACAGGACCCCGAAATGAAGTGGGCTCACCAAGTCAGCTGCAAGGAAGATGCGTCACTAGCTGCGACCAACACTGCCTGCTATGGAAACACCTACATCCATTTAAAGACGTAGCGCCCCAGCAAAAGGGACGTTAGTTGCCGTCGAATAACACTAGTATGTATAGCTAAACACCATCTCATTAGAAAGAACTATCATACAAGAACAAAGAAATCATAAGTATTCAACAAAAGCTTTAAACAATCACCACGTCATCAATTAAAAGGAATCACATAGCTTTCACATAATTTTCATACCTCTAGGTTGGGACATTTCAAACCTTTTCATCATTATTCACAATACCACCGCTTTATTGCGCGGAGTCCGATCACGGCCCGATCGGCTAAGCTGCCTCATTTGAG
The DNA here is from genome assembly GCF_001879085.1 of Nicotiana attenuata. Taxonomy (NCBI): domain Eukaryota; kingdom Viridiplantae; phylum Streptophyta; class Magnoliopsida; order Solanales; family Solanaceae; genus Nicotiana; species Nicotiana attenuata. The sequence goes on along the minus strand of NW_017670347.1, from coordinate 141,654 downwards.
ACATATACCTCAATCACTATTTCTTTATCACTTTCCGGGTTCAATATCAATACATTACCACCATGGTGTTAGCATGGAGTCCGATCACGGCCCGATCGGCTAAGCCGTCTTACCAAGACGTTACCTCAATCACAATTCATCCCCACTTTTCGATTTCAATATCAGCACAATACCACCATATGTGTAGCAGGGCGTCCGATCACGGCCCGATCGGCTAAGCCGTCTTACCAAGACGTTACCCTTTTCCATTAATCATCTCACTTCAATTTTTTTTTTCATATATATTAGTTCATAGGCATTTACGACCACAATTTCCACATCATGTCCACTTTCAATACAAACATTGCAATATAGGATAACCTCTTGGATGGAATATTGGAAGTAGGACTTACCTGGATGGAGGACAATCTATGGTTATCTTCCTTGATTCTTGAAGACTTAAGCAAGATTTGGATGATTATGAAGCTAGGACCCTCCTTCTCTCTCTCTATGTGCTCTCATCTCTCTCTAAAATCAGTACAAAATGACCCCAAATAAAGCCCCTCAACCTATTTATGAAAATGGGGTCGGGTTATAAAAATAGGAAGATTAACTCTCTGAATTCGGGTCAGCGGTTGCAGAATGGACTGCAAAACAAGAATGTGGGCCGCAGGAATGCATCAAAAAATAGGTGCCAAATATGGGCAACACTGGCCCATTCTACGATAGATCTGCAATCGCAGAGTCAAAAATGCGACATATTTGCGATCGCAGATTCGATACAGGATTGCATTTTTCTTAGTCTTTGGTAATTTGATCATACAATTGTGTAGGAATGTCCAAATTGAAGAACAGTTTGAAGCGTTGAAACTAGACTCGAAGACCTTCCATATGATAGTGTTTCATCATATAAAACCTTATACATAATTATATATGCTTGTTCAAAGTGTGGACTTGTGCAAACTCATTTTGGAATTTTAGCCCATTACGAAATTTTCTAACTTGACTTAGACTTGGGCCTCCCATTACACCCCACATTACTTATTAAATCTTATCTACCAAATCCAATTTATGCCCATCATGTTAATATCACATAAAACATTATAATTAGCCTACATGGCACCACGAAATCCTAATTTACTTAGCGAAATTTTCCGGGGCCTTACATTTCTCCCCCGCTTAGTATCATTCGTCCTCGAATAGAGGTAGAGCCCACCCCAAACACCTAACGTAACATATCTCTTTTTTAACCTACCTCAAGTCCCTAAATTTTGACTAACTTCCAAATTTTACAGAAATTTGGGCAGAGCCTCTTTTGTAACTAGGACTATCCACCTGCCAGAAAACCCACCAAAACCATCCTAAAAACACATCCACAACTTGACAAAGAACCACAATGTATATATCAATAATACGAACCTCAACATTACAAGTGCTACATTATCATAATGATAACATAAACATGGACTGCACATTTTTGAATCAACAACACCTATAAGGTGTGAGCACGTGATTTTTGCCTCACATGAATTACTCCTATAGAATCCCAAAGAATTAGATTCTCTTTTTAATTATTTGTTATTTTAGGAATTATTGTAGAATTTTTCTAATTATTTGCATTTTTGTCTGTGCATGTTTAATTTTATTTAATTCATGAAAAAAATACAAAAAATACATTGCATTTGCATTTAGGATTTAATTTTATATTTTTAGATTAATTATTAAATTAGTTGTTTTATAAAAACGAAAAATCACAAGAAAAACACTTCATTTTGCTTTTTTTTACACTTTAATTTTGAATTTTATAGTTTTTCTTTAAATTTAGGATTTAATTAATTATTGTAAATACTTGACTAGTAATTACCTTAATTTGGTAGATTAATTTAGTTTCAAAAGTTATTTTAGGGTTTTAAATTAATTTGAAAAAAAAAAGAAATTTAGAAATTAAAAGAGAAAAAGGGGAGAAAGCAAATAACAAAAGGTTGTTTTCATTTTTGGGCCAATTTATCTGCCCATGCATTTTAAATCCCAAACCCGTCTGAAAATAGGCCCAAATCATGCCCCAAACCAGTCCAAACCCCAGCCAGATCCAAACGACCCCGTTTTCAATCCCCCGATCAGAGCCGTTGATCTCACTTAATCAAACGACTGAGAACTGATTGTTTGACAGTATAAAAATGTCCCAACGGCCTCCCCCCCCCCCCCCCATTTCATCTCCTCACTCTTTCATCTCCTTCTTTAGAGACTGAACCCTAGCGCCGCCCGAACATTCTCCGGTGGCGGCGCCACCTCTATATCAGCCCAAATTTACACCCATTAACCCCTAAGCCCTTCCTCTTTCCATAACTCAAAACCATTTCCCTCGAATCTTTCCACATCCTTTCGAATCTTGAATCTAAGGTTCGAAGCCCTAAAACTCAAAACGCCTTACCCCTCGAATTGATTGGCATGCAAGAACCTAACCTCTGAGTTTTCTGAGTTTTTGAGTTTGATTTAACATAAAAACAGTGTTGGTCGTTTGTTCTTGACAAAGAACAAACGATTAACATTGGTTTTGGTGAGTCAAAGGCGGTCTAGTGTTGGTTTCGAGTTTTAATTGTAAGTTTTCTTTATTTTCTTTTGTCCGTTTTGTTGTTTCACCATCTATTCCCCTTCTTTTCTTCACCTTTCTTTAGGTAGTTTCTTTTGTTTGAAATTTAGCAAAGGTCCAAATTCTGAACCTAGGTTTTTCCCTTGGGATTGATTCGTGTTCGTATTTCATCCGTCTGCTTTTCAGTTTCTTTTCCAAATATTAAAAGATGTTTTCTGATTTTTGTTTCGATTATTCAGTCACCATGCTTATTTGTTATTCATGACATTTAAGTTTCTGATTTTTGTCTTTCATATTCTAGTCGTAAAATTAGCTTAATTAGATATTTTTTTTGATTTGGTCATCTAGCTTAATTCTAATTTATTTATATTAGTTTAAAATCTGTCAAGCGTTTAGTTTTGAAAGCATTCAAGTTGTTTATTCTTCTGCTTCTAATGAATCACTAAAATTGATTTCTGATTTGTTTGGGCTTTGGGTCATTTCTGACCCATTTTCAAGGGACAGCCCATTCAGTAAATTGTAGTTGGGAATCTAATTGGGAGGGGTTAAATTGTAGTTTAGGGAATCTAATCAAAGGGGAATCTTCAGTAACTGATTCGAAAACTTCTAAGAAGGTGGGTTTGGGGCTAGTTTAAAAAACAGATTTCAAAATTAAGGATTAACCAGCAAAAACGAAAATTTGAAAAGGAGTAATGAGCAAAATCTTAAATGATTTCTGCAGCCCTAATAAGCCTCTATAAAAGACCTGTTACTTCACTCTCAAGTCGGATTTTGAGAGAAATAGAACAGTGAAAATTTATAGAAACGGATGAGTTCTATAAACTATTGAAATTTCTTGCAATTTTGGTGAAGAAATTGGTTCGGTTTCCTGTCTCTTCTTTAAATCTCCATAGTCAAAATTTCCTCAATAAGTGTCGGTCATTCTGAATTCAAAATGGTTTAAAAAAGCTTGGTTTGTTGCTGTTTGATTTTGCTGAGTTACTGCTGCTGTTTCTTCTTAACCTCAGGCTTACTTTCCTTGTTATTTTGCTGTGACCAGGTATTCACTACCCTTCGTTGATTGTGAAAATGAAAGGACCAGCAGCAATGCTCTTAAATTGGAAATCTATAACGCTGCTGTTTTATTGAATGTTGTATTATATTACCAAATCCATTCCATTCTATATCTTCCATTCATGGTTGAATTGTCCATTTTCTGTCCTTTAAGCTTTGAGTTTTTTCATGGTATAGTGGATAGATGCTTTAGTCAGCTTATATGGTTTGTATATTGATGGATGCTATTTGGATGTGTTGGATGTGTAGAATCTATTAGAGCCTACGAAAATCAGTATAATATTTGTAGGTTTTAATTGGAAATTCTTATTGCATGTATGGGTTCGAATGGCCAATCCATAGCAAGACTTTGGTATTACCTGGATTTCAGAACCCATCATGTTTTAATTATGTTTTATATGTATCAAAAAATACAGGATCCAATTTTGATGCATATAAAACATAATTAAACCTTAAGATGGCTAATATTGCACATAATTGCANAATTATTATTTTTGATAATTCATCTATTGGATTTTTATATTTATGCCAAAGTATGGCTAAAGTAATTTTTTTTACATATTTTTATAATTATATTTAGTATTTTTGAAGCTAAATTGCACATAATTGCTAATATTAGCCATCTTAAGGTTTAATTATGTTTTATATGCATCAAAATTGGATCCTGTATTTTTTGATTGTTGATTATGTATTATAAATCATTTTAGCCCTTTAATTTATTTTTCAGAAACTATTTACTATTTTTTATAAATTAAAAAGGGAAAACTGTCTATTTAAATAACAACCCATTTGTATTTCAATCATAGCCTAAATCAAACCCCAATTCCCCAGCCCAATTTTAATTTAATCCGTACCCCAACCCAATTGAAAATCCACCGGACCCAAGCCCCAACCCGGATCCCCACTTACCCTCTCTAATCTCGACCGTTGATTTGGGAGATCAACTATCCACGTTGCCTCTTACCATTTTTAACCCCAAACGACCCCCTAACCTAATTCATTTCCTACCAATCCGCCACCCTTGAATCCCCTTTCCTATCCGGTTCTCTTTCAAACCTATCTCAAACCCTAGTCGCCACCACCCAAACTAACCCTAATCCCCTTCGATCCTCTCTCATCCATGGACTCTCATGGCTGTTCGAGATGTGTACTTGTCTCTTGTGTACCCTGGTGGCCCGCTTTTGCGATTTCATGGAAAGATCTTGAAGAGATCTAGTCCAGACCTTGCTCAACTTCTATCCATGGTCTTTTTCCGGCCATCCATGGCTGTACGAGTCAGATCCATGGCTTTTCCGGCTAAAACCAGTAACGATCTAATGTTCTCTCATCCTCTTTGGGTTCTCTGAAACCCTAGACCTTGAGATTTCTTACTGTTCTTTAGATTTGTCTTCGGTCTAGGTGTATCCATGGGTTTTAACCAATCTTTTCTTCGTCTCTTTCATTTTCTGAAAAAACCTAGTTATAAGTCTTCCGATCTTTTTAGATCTGTGATAGATCTGTGGGTTTCTTCAGGTTGTCACTTGTCTTCTTCAAAATGTTTCACCGATTTTAAATAGTTTCTTCAATTTCCAAACTAGGGTTTCAAAACTTTTTTTTGCAAAACAAATGATTTCTTTCTGATTACTATGATTTTTAGCATGTTTAAACATTACTTGAGCCTTTCGTTTTGGCTCGACTCATTTTTTGTCAAGAAACCCTAATACTTCTGGGTTTGATTCGAAGTTTGAATTTGTTTGCAGTGTGTTTGCATGACTACCATGAACATTCTGGGCTTTATGTGTGTTCTATATGCTCTTGTGCTTCTTGTTTTCGTTTGTTCTTAAGGTCTCTTTGATTTTGTCCAAACCCGTGTTATTCATAGGTCCGACCATTTTTTTTTGTTGATCGTTCACATAATTTATGTTGATTCTGTGTAATCTCCTTAAACCTACACCTTTGATTCTGTGTATTTTCCTTGTAGTTCTATACTGATTTTTTAAAATTGCTTCCTTACTTTTGTGATCCTTTCCTTGGTTACTGATTCCCTGTGATTCTCAATCTCATCTGTGATTCTTTAAACTAATTTTCAGAATCCAATTATACTCTGCCATGTTTATGTGCTGTTAATTAACGTGTACTTTCCTTATGTTGAAACTATTCTGTACTTAGACCCTATTACATGCTACATGCTTTTACTATTCCTATTATGGTGAAATCAGTCTTACAAACAATTCTTTTCCTTATTTGATACAACTTGTACCCGTTTGAACTATGACTCCCTAATTAAAGGGAATCTAGGTCTTTAATTGATTATAATTTGTATTATTTCTATAATTATACTAAGTCAGTACTTGTTACCTTATTTTCCTGCCTGTTTTCAAAGCTATAAATACTCTACCCTCTCTTCTTTAAAGACATAAACAATTAGTTCAGAACACACACATACACACTCAAACTCTCTCATCTTTCCCTACTACTTTTGCTACTGCTTGTCTAGCCGGCTGAAAGCCAAGGCTAGACTATGAAATTCTACTTGCTTTACTTTTCTGCACTTTGCTTCCTTAACTGGTATGTCCTAGTTTAATTTTAAAGCCTCAACAACAACATGCTTCTCTTATTGTTTCAGTTTCTCTCATTGCTGGTCTACTTCTACTTGTGGTTCTGTTGTGAAACCTGTAGTTGAGTTTCATTACTAGCATGCTACTATATCTCCCATTCCCTTTAGATTAATGCATTCCCTTATGTGTGTTTCAAAGCATGCCTTGTCAATCACTTACTGTGTACTTACCATCTTATGAATCCCAAATCCCTATCCTCTCCATGTGCTTATGTTTTTTCTGACTGGTCTGTGATTATGCCAGTATCGACTATTGTTGAGCATGTCCAAACCAGTCCTAAGACCCTTGCTGGGGTTATGTGTTTACAGCCAAATATCTATGTATCTCCAAATCCCTTGACCCCCCTGTGTGATTACTGATTCTGTGTGTGATCCCACCTTAAGGTGTTTGAGTTTTGTTTACTACTACAACTGCTTTCAATCATCTCTGTTACTGATTGCTTTCAAAAAATGGACTTTTCAATCCAGTTTTTAAATAAACTCCTTTCAAACATGTGTTATGCACCTTCACTATACTCTTAGAATACCAGGTTCTGCCCCTTTTGTGAGCCTTGCCTTGGGACCCTTGAGCTCCCTCTAAACTTGGACACATGAAAGCTGGCCTTTCCACACTTCACTTACTCTGTCTTGTCTATGAAATCTGGGTGTGAACACTTCCCGGGATCCCTTGAGGTCCTTAGGGAACTCTAACACACTGAGGGAAAGCTATGAACAATCTTGGCACTTGAAGTAATTTATTACGTAACTCAGGGAGGAAGTCCTAATCAGGCTTCCTATAGTGTAACTTCTTATTTTCATTGCTACTCATGTAATTCATTTCAATGTTGGTCTGTAATAACCTGTTGTAAACAAGTATTGGGTGGCTAGTGAAAAGGGATGGGGTACATATGCATGCTATAGTTGTTGAGGGTAGAAAATATGTTATTAGGGTTATATTCCTAATTGTGCAATAGAAACCATGTTTAGGGTTCATACATGCATTAGAAATGATGCTCTTAGGACCCATTTTTCTTGCTTCAGCATCTCATCCATCATTAATCCATATTTAATGTCTACCACTTAGAAATCCTGCTCCTAGGACAATAACAACATTGGCATAAAAGCCGTTACTCTCGTACTTTCAGAAGTCACATTTCGATAATTCTGCAACTCTTGTGTGCATATAGAAATCATGACTTAGGGCTTCTGTTATTCAACAATCCTGCCATTTGCATGTGCATCTTAGATACCATGTTTTAGGATCTTATCCACACTTGCATTCACACAGTATAAACTGCTGGTTATAAAAGAGGTAAAAATAGCTTCACACTTGATTATCCTGTTTAAATTAACTGGTAATAATCTCTGCATTCGTATCAACTAGAACAACATGCTCTTAGAGTAAAATAATTTCCACTGTTTTAATAATTCTAAATAACTACTGTACATTATTTTATGCCTAGGCAAGCCTTAGGTAATCAACTTTAAATAAAACTAGAATCATCTCTGTGATTAGTGTCTAATTATCAACTGTTAAAATCAGTAGGCAAGCCTGATTCGGACTTCTTTTTCTGAGTCATGTGATAAATCTGGTTCTGCTGTTATCACTTAGATACCATGCATAGGATTTAAATTCAGACTTTAATTGTGTATGAGTCATGCTGTCTATGTGTATTACTTGTGGAGGTATATTTGAGCTATTCGTTTGTCTTCCATGCTCCCCTTAATTGAAGTCCTACTTGTTATTGTATGTCGCCTTAGTATTTTGCCTTTAAACCTGAGGGTCTGCCTAGAACCTCGTTCTTTTAGGATAGGAGTCCTAAATTCCTCCGGGACTGATAGGAAGGGACGGGTAACAGCATGTGATAGGGGTCGAAACCAACCTTCGCTTTAATTACCTTTACGGGGTGGGAAAGGGTAGATATGGATATGATGACCGGTGCGCTAATGCCACGCGAAGCCCCTTTTCTAAGGAGTGATTACCGGGCATTATACTAATGTGATCCATAATACAAACCAGCCTAGGACACCCCTCTTTACATTCACGAACATGCTTAGATTGTAATCCTTTTCAAAAATCTCGCTGTCTTTCAAACATTTGTGTGTTTAAACTTAAATCCCCTACTATTTGAGCCATACTTGCTTACTTTCTAATTGTACAAATTCACAAAACTGTCGGCTGGGAACCACACTAGTGGATCCTGAGGGGTGCCTAACACCTTCCCCTTAGGATAATTTCAAGCCCTTACCCTATCTCTGGTTATGAAACATAGTTAGAAATGAACTATATAGGTTCCCTAACGCACCTTAAAATCGTTAGGTGGCGACTCTTCAAAAAATGCAAACCCCCTTTCCCAAAAAGAAAGAGTTATCCCAACCAAAAATGTCATAAACCCGATTCCTTCCGCGAGGAAAGGAAAAAGGGGGCGCGACAATTTTCACGTGCGTTTCCTGAGTTGGACATTTTGACCTGAAATCAAAGATCTCGGACAAGAAAAAGTGTGAAAGATAACTTGCATCACGTGGTTAAACCAGCAAGAAAATAATCACTATTATTTTTAGCCCCACGGTGGGCGCCAAACTGTTTACCGTAAAAATGGTAATAATAATTAAATTTGATTTTGTAAGGTTCTAAAAATACGTGATCTATTTTTATGCCGGTTGTTAAGTAGGTGATGCTATGTGAAAGACTTAGAAGCGAGATAAGAGCTTAAAAACGAGATATTAGCCAAACCGTATCACTGTCAATCAGGGCCACGAGATTGCTTATTCGGGGCCTCGAGGTCGGGTCAGATGCTCGGCTGGGAGCTATCGAGATCAGTCGATGGGCGACTAACAGTTGTAATAAGATCAATGAAGGCTCTTTATAACCAATAATAAGCAATAAATGAAGAAGAATAAATAGAACACAATGAGTGTAGGTAATAAATAAAGTAATGAACTCAAGGGAATATATTAAAGAGCAGAGAAAATGTTCTTCTGTATTTAGTATTGAGCATCAGATGTCCACAAATGACAACGGTTCCCCTTTATATATTAGGGGGAACATAGTACAAAAGCATTAATTACAAAGATATGGGGCAGATATAGCCACCTAATGCCCTGATACGGGTCAGGGCTAGACCTCTAGGCTTTGTCAGCCTCAGTCGTGCGCCTAGGGAACTTCCCACTTTTATTCCATAGCTGTCGACTTGCACCGTTTCGAGGTTGAGCATCGATGGACCTTTGGGGTGAATCTCGACCGTAGTCCCGAGATTTTAGTGAGCTTTGCTTACGAGGCGTTATAATGGCCGAAAATTGAACTCTCCGATTTTACCACATCTATTTTATGATATTAATCGAAGGCATATTGATTTTAGGACATCCCTAATGATCTTATTGACTTACTTCTTATGCATTGCATTCATTTATACGTATTCATTGACCCATGACCAGATTGTCACGCCCCAAAATCCGAGGAGCGCGACCGACGCTCAACCGAGTAAACCCGAATGAGCAAGCATGTTAGGTTTCATTCTACCCAAACTAATTCATGAATAAAGAGGAGATGATCTCAATTAATCATACTTTGAACATATATCATTAACGACTTCAATTTCTTTTCCATTAGCTACTTCATTCATAATTTTCAAAAATATTACAAGTTTTCTACATCTGTGCCAAATATTAATAATTCTAATTTAATTCCCCATTATCAAACTCCACCCACAGCCTGTCTACGGAGCCTCTAAATATAACTGAAGAATAATATGGAAATGCCGGCAACAAGGCTCCAGGTATACCTCAAAATACAAAAGTACATGATAAACAGGTGAAACAGGACCCCGAAATGAAGTGGGGCTCACCAAGTCAGCTGCAAGGAAGATGCGTCACTAGCTGCGACCAACACTGCCTGCTATGGAAACACCTACATCCATTTAAAGACGTAGCGCCCCCAGCAAAAGGGACGTTAGTGCCGTCGAATAACACTAGTATGTATAGCTAAACACCATCTCATTAGAAAGAACTATCATACAAGAACAAAGAAATCATAAGTATTCAACAAAAGCTTTAAACAATCACCACGTCATCAATTAAAAGGAATCACATAGCTTTCACATAATTTTCATACCTCTAGGTTGGGACATTTCAAACCTTTTCATCATTATTCACAATACCACCGCTTTATTGCGCGGAGTCCGATCACGGCCCGATCGGCTAAGCTGCCTCATTTGAGACATATACCTCAATCACTATTTCTTTATCACTTTCCGGGTTCAATATCAATACATTACCACCATGTGTGTAGCATGGAGTCCGATCACGGCCCGATCGGCTAAGCCGTCTTACCAAGACGTTACCTCAATCACAATCTCATCCCCACTTTTCGATTTCAATATCAGCACAATACCACCATATGTGTAGCAGGGCGTCCGATCACGGCCCGATCGGCTAAGCCGTCTTACCAAGACGTTACCCTTTTCCATTAATCATCTCACTTCAATTTTTGTTTCATATATATTAGTTCATAGGCATTTACGACCACAATTTCCACATCATGTCCACTTTCAATACAAACATTGCAATATAGGATAACCTCTTGGATGGAATATTGGAAGTAGGACTTACCTGGATGGAGGACAATCTATGGTTATCTTCCTTGATTCTTGAAGACTTAAGCAAGATTTGGATGATTATGAAGCTAGGACCCTCCTTTCTCTCTCTATGTGCTCTCATCTCTCTCTAAAATCAGTACAAAATGACCCCAAATAAAGCCCCTCAACCTATTTATGAAAATGGGGTCGGGTTATAAAAATAGGAAGATTAACTCTCTGAATTCGGGTCAGCGGTTGCAGAATGGACTGCAAAACAAGAATGTGGGCCGCAGAATGCATCAAAAAATAGGTGCCAAATATGGGCAACACTGGCCCATTCTACGATAGATCTGCAATCGCAGAGTCAAAAATGCGACATATTTGCGATCGCAGATTCGATACAGGATTGCATTTTTCTAGTCTTTGGTAATTTGATCATAACATTGTGTAGGAATGTCCAAATGAAGAACAGTTTGAAGCGTTGGAAACTAGACTCGAAGACCTTCCATATGATAGGTTGTTCATCATATAAAACCTTATACATAATTATATATGCTTGTTCAAAGTGTGGACTTGTGCAAACTCATTTGGAATTTTAGCCCATTACGAAATTTTCTAACTTGACTTAGACTTGGGCCTCCCATTAAACCCCACATTACTTATTAAATCTTATCTACCAAATCCAATTGATGCCCATCATGTTAATATCACATAAAACATTATAATTAGCCTACATGGCACCACGAAATCCTAATTTACTTAGCGAAATTTTCCGGGGCCTTACATTCTCCCCCGCTTAGTATCATTCGTCCTCGAATGAGAGGTAGAGCCCACCCCAAACACCTAACGTAACATATCTCTTTTTTAACCTACCTCAAGTCCCTAAATTTTGACTAACTTCCAAATTTTACAGAAATTTGGGCAGAGCCTCTTTTGTAACTAGGACTATCCACCTGCCAGAAACCCACCAAAACCATCCTAAAAACACATCCACAACTTGACAAAGAACCACAATGTATATATCAAATAATACGAACCTCAACATTACAAGTGCTACATTATCATAATGATACATAAACATGGACTGCACATTTTTGAATCACAACACCTATAAGGTGTGAGCACGTGATTTTTGCCTCACATGAATTACTCCTATAGAATCCCAAAGAATTAGATTCTCTTTTAATTATTTGTTATTTTAGGAATTATTGTAGAATTTTTCTAATTATTTGCATTTTTGTCTGTGCATGTTTAATTTTATTTAATTCATGAAAAAAATACAAAAAATACATTGCATTTGCATTTAGGATTTAATTTTATATTTTTAGATTAATTATTAAATTAGTTGTTTTATAAAAACGAAAAATCACAGAAAAACACTTCATTTTGCTTTTTTTACACTTTAATTTTGAATTTTATAGTTTTTCTTTAAATTTAGGATTTAATTAATTATTGTAAATACTTTGACTAGTAATTACCTTAATTTGGTAGATTAATTTAGTTTCAAAAGTTATTTTAGGGTTTTAAATTAATTTGAAAAAAAAAAGAAATTTAGAAATTAAAAGAGAAAAAAAGGGGAGAAGCAAATAACAAAAGGTTGTTTTCATTTTTGGGCCAATTTATCTGCCCATGCATTTAAATCCCCAAACCCGTCTGAAAATAGGCCCAAATCATGCCCCAACCCAGTCCAAACCCCAGCCAGATCCAAACGACCCCGTTTTCAATCCCCCGATCAGAGCCGTTGATCTCACTTAATCAAACGACTGAGAACTGATTGTTTGACAGTATAAAAATGTCCGAACGGCCTCCCCCCCCCCCCCACCTTTCATCTCCTCACTCTTTCATCTCCTTCTTTAGAGACTGAACCCTAGCGCCGCCCGAACATTCTCCGGTGGCGGCGCCACCTCTAATCAGCCCCAAATTTACACCCCATAACCCCTAGCCCTTCCTCTTTCCATAACTCAAAACCATTTCCCTCGAATCTTTCCACATCCTTTCGAATCTTGAATCTAAGGTTCGAAGCCCTAAAAGCTCAAAACGCCTTACCCTCGAATTGATGGCATGCAAGACCTAACCTCTGAGTTTTCTGAGTTTTTGAGTTTGATTTAACATAAAAACAGTGTTGGTCGTTTGTTCTTGACAAAGAACAAACGATTAACATTGGTTTTGGTGAGTCAAGGGCGTCTAGTGTTGGTTTCGAGTTTAAGTTGGTAAGTTTTCTTTATTTTTCTGTCCGTTTTGTTGTTTCACCATCTATTCCCCTTCTTTTCTTCACCTTTCTTTAGGTAGTTTCTTTTGTTTGAAATTTAGCAAAGGTCCAAATTCTGAACCTAGGTTTTTCCCTTGGGATTGATTCGTGTTCGTATTTCATCCGTCTGCTTTTCAGTTTTCTTTCCAAATATTAAAAGATGTTTTCTGATTTTTGTTTCGATTATTCAGTCACCATGCTTATTTGTTATTCATGACATTTAAGTTTCTGATTTTTGTCTTTCATATTCTAGTCGTAAAATTAGCTTAATTAGATTTTTTTTTGATTTGGTCATCTAGCTTAATTCTAATTTATTTATATTAGTTTAAAATCTGTCAAGCGTTTAGTTTTGAAAGCATTCAAGTTGTTTATTCTTCTGCTTCTAATGAATCACTAAAATTGATTTCTGATTTGGTTTGGGCTTTGGGGTCATTTCTGACCCATTTTCAAGGGAAGCCCATTCAGTAAATTGTAGTTGGGAATCTAATTGGGAGGGGTTTAAATTGTAGTTTAGGGAATCTAATCAAGGGGAATCTTCAGTAACTGATTCGAAAACTTCTAAGAAGGTGGGTTTGGGGCTAGTTTAAAAAACAGATTTCAAAATTAAGGATTAACCAGCAAAAACGAAAATTTGAAAAGGAGTAATGAGCAAAATCTTAAATGATTTCTGCAGCCCTAATAAGCCTCTATAAAAGACCTGTTACTTCACTCTCAAGTCGGATTTTGAGAGAAATAGAACAGTGAAAATTATTAGAAACGGATGAGTTCTAAACTATTGAAATTTCTTGCAATTTTGGTGAAGAAATTGGTTCTGGTTTCCTGTCTCTTCTTTAAATCTCCATAGTCAAAATTTCCTCAATAAGTGTCGGTCATTCTGAATTCAAAATGGTTTAAAAAGCTTGGTTTGTTGCTGTTTGATTTTGCTGAGTTACTGCTGCTGTTTCTTCTTAACCTCAGGCTTACTTTCCTTGTTATTTTGCTGTGACCAGGTATTCACTACCCTTCGTTGATATGTGAAAATGAAAGGACCAGCAGCAATGCTCTTAAATTGGAAATCTATAACGCTGCTGTTTTATTGAATGTTGTAGTTATATTACCAAATCCATTCCATTCTATATCTTCCATTCATGTGTTTTGATTGTCCATTTCTGTCTTTAGCTTTGAGTTTTGTTCTGTAAGTAGGGATAGATGCTTTAGTTCAGCTTATTGGTTTGTATATTGATGGGAATGCTATTTGGATGTGTGGATTGTAGATCTATTAGAGCTACAGAAATCAGTATAATATTTGTAGGTTTAATTGGAAATTCTTAGTTGCATGTATGGGTTCGAATGGCAATCCATAGCAAGACTTTGGTATTACCTGGATTCAGAACCCATCATGGTTGATTTATGGTTAGTGCATAATTGGTATTTCACATGTATAAGCGTATTGATTTTTTTTTTTGTTAAAAACAAGGGAATAATCAGTTTTATTTTCTGTCTCCATTAAAAGAAAAATTACTAGGCCAATTAAATCAGTCCAGGCATGGACTCAATTCAGGGCCCAATAACTAACACCTTTCTTATTTCTTTGAATGCTGTTCTGTTCAACAAGAAAATGATTCTAATGTGAGTTCAACTTTTTAAATATGGGTTCAAAATCTCGGATTCTCCTAAGGCTTTAGTCAAGTTGGGTTAAAATAATTCTGTATGTATGTTTATCCTGGGAGTTAGGCCTAATACAGGCCCAATCGATGCTGTTTCAATTGTTTAGGATTGTCTTCTTGCTTGATTAGTCTCGAGGTTTAAGTTTTAGCCCAAGGGCCCAATGCCTGCCTTTAACTGTTTATCAATTATGCGATAAGGCGTCTCATACAAGTATTAATGTTCTTTGGGTTTAATTGAATGTTTAGGTTGAGGTGTGCCATATTAAATAACACCAATAGTTTATGGCCCTCAAAAGACTAGTTCAAACATCCTTTAAAGTTAGACTTGAGGTGTGCCATAGTGCAAAATTCGATAACCCATGGCCCTCAGATAATTAATTTTAACTCCTTAAAACTCGAGGTATGCCATCAATTGAATTTTCCATGGCCCTTGCAAACCTTGTTATTAACTTGAAAGTGCATAGTTGCTTTAGGCGCGCTTTTTTTTTAAAATTAATTCCCAAATTCGGGTGTACATTTAATGTGACTCGACCCTAACAATTTCGAACAATAATAAAATAAGCATATCACGAATCGCGGGTGCATTTCATGTAGCGTGGTTTGCGGTATGTTTCAAAAAGGCAAGTGTACGATAATCATAACTTGTTCAAGAAAATAATTCCATAAATCCTAAAAGCGGTTAAAATAATTAAAAATGGTTATAAAGCTAAAAATGCATAATAGGTTTAAAACATGTAATTAATCAGATAATTAGGCTAATTTTAACAGTTTAAGCGACCGTGCTAGAACCACGGAACCCGGGAATGCCTAAAACCTTCTCCCGGGTTAACAGAATTTCTTACTTAAAATTTCTGGTTTCGTAGACTTTTAAATAACATCAAAATTTCCTCGATTTGGGATTTTAAAGTAAACCGGTGACTTGGGAAACCAAATAAACTATTCCAAGTGGTGACTCTGATAAATTAAATAAAATAATCTCATTTCGAGTAATGTCACTTTAATTGGAAAAACTCCCTTATACCCTCTTGGGGTGGTAAAAAGGAGGGGTGACAGCTCTGGCGATTTCGCTGGGGCCCCAAACCCAGAACTTTGGTTCAGGGTTCAAGAATTCGAGCTTAGAATAACTGTTATAGCTGGCATGTTTTTATCTGATTTTTACATGTTGAACCTAATGTGCTAAATGCTGCTTTTACCGCTTTGATGTTGACTGAATTGTATACAAATTGCTATGAAGCCCTTTTCTCTCTGAGTCTTCTAATTCATCTGGGAAGTGTGCACTTCATGTGACTTCTTTTCTGTTAGAGTCTTATCCCAATTTTAGAACGAGGTTCGGACATGTTGCAAAGCCGGTGAAGCTTCTGTATTCCCGATACGCTGCCCCCCCCCCCCCCCGGCTCGAGCTGTCTGCTCGAGTAAGCCAGGTCTAGAACAATACACCCAGCTTTTTAAACCTAGAATAAGATAGCCTCATGCTGGATCCCTAGTAGGTACGTTGTTTGCATCACGTGCATCTGACTTTGGGGACTCAACATAGGGTTGGGTCCGTCTAGCACAGGTATACCCAAATTAAAAAGACCATCCTGATGCATTTTACGTGCTACTTGCGCATCTGTTTGTTTTGACTTGCATGTTGACCGGCTTCTAGAATAGGGAAAGAAAAAAAAGAGAAGAAGAAAATCAAAAAAAAAAAACAAGTGAGAGGTAGGTGTTTAGAAAATCCTGAAACGCTGCCGAAACTCTGAAAAAGAAAAGTCATTTCAAAATGAGCCCAAAATCTACAAGTGCCATGTTTTCCTGTTCCGTCAAAACTGACCGAATTACACGGGTCTGATTCTCATCGGATGTATGATACGTAGGCAAACCTTATCGGTTCTGACCCCAATTTTCTAAAATCCAAAAATAATTTCCTTTAGATCCTTCTTTAGAAATCTTTCCTTAGAAAATTCAAAAAAAAAAAGAAGTTTTTTAAACTCAAAAATGGTTTCCTTCTTTCTGATGTCTTTCATACGAAAAAGAAAATTCAATAAAAATCAAAATCCAAAATACAGTTTTCCTTCATTTTGAAGTATTTTTCCAAAAAAAAACAAAAGAAAAATCCAAAAAAAATCAGAAACAAATATCCAAAAAATTACTCCTTAGATGTCTTTCTTTCATAAATGTCAATAAAAAAATTAAAAAAAAAATTTGAAGTCCAAAATATATTTTTTGCTTGTCTTTAGAAGTACTTTTGTAAATAACTAAAAACTCAGAACTACAAAGTATTTTCTTAAAAGCCCCTTTATCGAAACTTAAGAGGCAACTTCCAAAATCCAAAAATATTTTCTTTCTTCTTTAGAAAAAAAGAAAAAAAACAAATAAAAATTCAAACAAAAATATTTTCTTTTTACTTTTAAAATTCCCACAGTTCAAATCAAAAGCAAATGAATTTTTAGAAGTCTTTCTTTCAGAAAACAAAAAAAAAATCAAAAATCGAAAAAAAAATATTTCCTTTAATGAATTTCTTTCGAAAATTCCAAAAAGAAAAACAAAAAGAAAAAAAATTAAAAATCAAAAATGTTTCTCTTGCCTTAAGGCTTTCGTGGTCTGAGTTTTATAAAGAGTAAAAAAAGTAAAAAAAAAAAAGAAGTGTTAGTTTA
>NW_017670347.1:0-124346 GCF_001879085.1 Nicotiana attenuata | reverse complement strand
AACATAGGGTCTCCAATCCCTAGTTGAGATTATTTTTAGACATAGGGTCTCCACTCCCTAGTCGCCTTTTGCAAACATAGGGTCTCCACTCCCTAGTTGAGATTTTAGACATAGGGTCTATGCAAGATCTGATTCATGCGGGGTCATGATCCGCATGCAATCCCCATCGAATTCGATTATAGCCATAAAATTAGTTGAGTAAAAAATAAATTGAAAAAAAAAGAGAGTGAAAAAAAAAATATTAAAAAAAAGAAGAAAAAAAAGAGAGTGACAAAAAATAAAAGAGTGACAAAAACAAAAAGAAAAGAGAGTGCAAAAATAAAAGAGCAGCAAAAATGAGAAGAAAGAAAAATCAAGAGTGATTAAAGAGAGGCAGAAATGAAGAAGAGAGGAACAGAGTGGAAAGGGCTAGTTAAAGCCGGGATGAAACATGCAACCGTTCAAACACACGGTAGAAGCATTTAACTGTTAGGTGCATTGCATCCTAACGTGCGATTTCCTATATGTTAAATGTTTCAAAACTAACAAGGTTGTTGTATGTTCAAACTAGCCAGGTTTTGGTGGTTGGTTTTGTTGGTAGTCTAGCCTCCCCTCTTTCAGAAGATCCAAAGGCACAGATGGCCTCTGCAAGCAATCTACCAATCATCGGTCCTGAGGATAGACCGGCATCGGCTATTCTGCAGCTAGAGTCAGCAGCTGCTGAAGAGAATAAGATGTTGCATCTCCGCATATTGGGAATGTGGGACGCCTGGTCTAATGGTAGGGAACCGCCAAGTGCAATCCCTGGGTTCCCTGAATTGATCCCCAGGTCAGGTGAGGTTACCAACGCCCCTGTGCCCAACCCGCTCATCCCATGCGGGCACCCTCCAATGCTGTCCAATGTTCCTGGCATGCCTTCTGTGGTTCGCCCCAAGGCGCCAGTTTCTAGAGCACCTCCAACATTGTTCTCTGCAGCACCAGTCTGCACCAGAACACAATCAACTTTACCACGGCCGTATTTTGAGCCTCCAATGTTCACCTTTTAGGGTCCACAGCATCAATCAGAAATAACATATGTGACCCCGTACTCTTTCACTCAACCTCCGCGATATGATCTCTCGGTGGAGCAAGAAAAAGTTGTTAAAAATCCCGAGCAAGAGGAAATTGCTCGGAAGATGAAGAGCTTGGAACAAAGCCTGAAAAACATGCAAGGTCTGAGTGGCAAAAAGAGTTTCTCATATGCTGACCTTTGTATGTTTCCCCATGTCCACTTGCCAGTTGGCTTCAAGATGCCAAAATTTGAAAAGTACGATGGGCAGGGAGACCCGGTCGCTCATCTGAAACGATACTGTAACCAGTTGAAGGGTGCTGGTGGAAAAGAGGAGCTGCTAATGGCCTATTTTGGCGAAAGCCTCACTGGAATTGCTTCTGAGTGGTATACGTATCAAGAAATTACTCAGTGGCGTGTGTGGGACGGTATTCCTCGAGATTTTGTCTGCTAGATCCAATATAATGTGGACATTGCTCCCGACAGAAACTCCTTGACCAATTTGAAAAAGAAAACCGCGAAAAGCTTCCGCGAATATGCTATCAAATGGCGTGAGCAAGCCGCCAGGGTAAAGCCTCCAATGGACGAAATTGAAATGGTCACGGTCTTCCTGCAGGCCCAAGAGGCCGACTACTTCTAGAACATGATGTCTGTTGTGGGTAAGCCATTTGCTAAGGCTATTATAATCGGGAAATGGTTGAAAACGGTTTAAAAACAGGTCGAATCTTGAGTCATGCTGCTTTAAGGTCACCTCACAGTCTGCTCAGAATGGTTCAGAGAGTTTGATAAACATAATGGGAGTGAAAAGGGAGTCATGACGGTTTCAAGCTCGAGGGGGGCCTGCAGGTCATTCAGCCAATCATATGTGCCTCCTATCATCCCACCACACTATTATCCCTTTCAAGATGCTGCTTATGCCATGGGACCTCCTCCCTATGCGGTGATGAACGCGCAACCTTACCCGCGGCCACAACATTATACACAAAGCCGAGCTCCACCTCCTAGAAATGTCCATCCTTACCAAGCTCCATATAATCCTCAACCAAATGATTCCCAATACATCCTCGCCCAAGAGGGCCTTTCAGAAAGAATCAGTTCACCCCTATTGGTGAATCGTATTCAAACTTGTTCCAAAAGCTAATAAGGCTAAATCTGTTGCAGCCAGTGGCCCCAAATCGGCCGAACCCCGAGTCCCCCTCGCACCGAGCTGATGCTATATGTGAATACAACTCTGGAGCAGTGGGACCCAGTACAGAGGACTGCTGGACCCTCAGAAGGGCAGTTGAGGATTTGATTGAAGCTGAAAGAATCGTTTTTCGGGATGAAGAAGCTCCTGATGTGATGAACAATCTGTTGCCTGCCCATAACATCGAGCCAATAGTCGGGATGATTTGTGAAGCTGAGGAATTTGACACGGCACTGAAGGCCACTGCGGCCTTTGCCGAGACAGAAGAAAAGCCCAAAATTGATCGTTAAGCATGAAAGTTCCCCATCAGACGAGAGTCTCGGTAGCCAGTCTTGCTATCCTTTCTGCGTCCGGATTATCTCAGGGTGTGATCCGGATGTTTTACGTTATTGTCTTACTTTTCGATGTAAAACCCTTCTATGTTAAAAAATTAATTAAAAAAATAAAAAAAATCAATTAAACATAAAAAAATTAAAAAAATCAAATGAAATTAATATTTCATTGTCCAGGAATGTCTTTTTTCTTAATCTTGTCATTTCTCTTATTCTCTTCTCAGTTCTGTTAAATGCAGATTTCAATAACATGACATGCTTGCGGACTTCATGCCCAGATCCTGAAACGGTGTTAGACCTCAAAATAATGAATCAAGAATTATATCACAATGAATATAAGTTTAAGGAAATAAAACAAAGAGTTGGAACAACTGAAGGAAAATTGGTTCCCGGATTAGAAAGGTCTGTACATTGCAACAAGAGTACTGCCAAAAGAGTGCGTTGTACTTGGGACACATCGAAGGAAATGTCCCTGAAACAACTGCCAATGCAAATGTAGTCAAAAGGTACTATGTTCGATCCTCTATATAGCATTAATGTTTTCCCGTTGGGATGAAGAAGGCTTTCTTTCTCACTATCCAAACACTTAACCCTTTGCAAACCCATTTGAGCCACTTACTCTTCTTTGATTACCCTCTTTGGAACCTGAAAGTGTTATTAATAAGTAAATTTTTGAAAAATGAAAAAAAAAAGAAAAAAAAAAGAAAAAGAGATGAAAAAAAAGGAAAAAGAAAGAGAAAAGAAAAAAAAACAGGAAAACAAAAGAAAATAAAAAAAAACAAAGTTTCCTGAACTACGTTCGACTTGATTCCGAAAGGATACGTAGGCAGCCTCTCTCTGGGGTTCAGTCACACCAAAATAAAAATCCAAAGTCCCTCAAAAAGTGAAACTGGGGCAGCTGTTATAATGCTTCGGCTATGATCCCGCCCAAAAGGTTCCAAAGTTGTAACTCAATCCAAATCTTTTCTACCCAAACCCTGTTCAAGTCCTTCCGATCAATCGGTGAGAATGTTCAAGGATCAGAGAATACAGTTACTTGGATCCGATACAGTCAAAATGAGAAAAATAAAATGAGAGAGTCTTATTGGTGAAAACCCACACGGGCACTGTGTGGCGACAGTAAGCAAAGAAATCAAAATGAGAGAGTCTTGTTAGTGAAAACTCGCAAAGAGCACTATAAGGCGATGATGAGTGGAGAAATGAGAGAGTTCAGCTAGTGAAAACCCGCAAAGGGCACCCCTGAGCGAACAAAGGATCCTCACAGCCATCAGCACCGACAGAGTCTTATCAAGGTTTCTTGATTTTGAGGCAAAAGTTGTGATGAATTTCTGAGAGTCGGACGGTTTACACAGATCAGGCATCCAGTCCAAAAGGCATGTCATGTTCATTGAAGTCCGCATGTACTCCAGATAAGTCCTTCTTTCCTTTCCCCAAAAGGGACACTTCTTGTTTTAAACTCATTCTCCATTCCATTGTTTGTTTTCTTTGAATATCTTTTGGTCTAACTCTGTTCCGAAACTAAGACAAAGAAAGGATGGTAAGACTGATTTACATGGTTCTCATTTGACACGAGCCAATATGCAAAAAAAGCACCCAGCCTCAGTAGGTGCATCAAGTCGACCTCGACTGGCCACGACGGCCGATGATCCGGAATTGAAAACTCTTGGAAGGAGAAAATCAAATCGAAGTTCCTATAAAGGCAAATGAAGTTGAAAAGGTTGAGTCCCACGTGACTAACAGTCTCGGCAAAGGTTTGAAAAGCCAAGGTGCCCCAAATGCTCTGAAATTGAAGTTGGAAGAAAGAAGCCAAAAAATGAAAGGCCTACGAAGGCAAAATAAAGTTGGTAAAGGTTAAGTCCCACGCGACTAGCCGTTGCAGCAAAGTTTGAGGAGCCAAAAAGTTCCCCAATATTTCGAAGAAAAGAAAAGAGAAAAATATCAGAAGGGAAAGGCCTACGAAGGCAAAATAAAGTCGAAAAGGTTGAGTTCCACCGACCAACCATCATGGCGAAGTCTGGAAAAATCAGAGGTTCTCCAGGGCTTGAAATGAATCGGTCCTCAGAGAACAAACAGTTGCAGTTGAGATCTTCATCAAAGAAGCGTGGCCGAATCAAGTGATTGAAACAATCAAGGCCACAAAACCAACCACCGTTCCAAACTAACAAATGTTCTTTGTTTAGAAACCTCAAATAGATGCAATTCAAAGCAACCATGCAAGAAGCAGGTGCAGCCAAAAGGAACTGCGCAAGGGCTAAAAATAACTTTGAAGCAATGATCTATAAAGGGAAGTCCCCTCCAAACTCTTTACTTATTCCATAAAATAAAAAGAGAGAAGAAGAAAAAAAGAAAAATGAAAAAAAAAAGAGATAAAAAGAAAAATTCAAAAAAATGGTAGCTTAGGACCCCAATCTCTATTTTTATGCTTTTCCAACATTTATTTTTAGACATAGGGTCTCCATCCCTAGTCGCCTTTTGCCAACATAGGGTCTCCAATCCCTAGTTGGATTATTTTTAGACATAGTAGGGTCTCCACTCCCTAGTCGCCTTTTGCCAACATAGGGTCTCCACTCCCTAGTTGAGATTATTTTAGATATAGGGTCTCCACTCCCTAGTCTCCTTTAGCCAACATAGGTTCTCCACTCCCAAGTTGAGATTATAGACATAGGGTCTCCACTCCCTAGTCGCATTTTTACAATATAAGGTCTCCAATCCCTAGTTGAGATTATTTTTAGACATAAGGTCTCCATCCCCTAGTCGCCCTTTTGCCAACATAGGGTCTCCACTCCCTAGTTGAGATCTTAGACATAGGGTCTACACTCCCTAGTCGCCTTCTGCCAACATAGGGTCTCTACTCCCTAGTTGAGATTTTAGACATAGGGTCTCCACTTCCTACTCGTCGATTATTTTAGACACAGGATCTCCACTCCCTAGTCGCCTTTTGCCAACATAGGGTCTCCACTCCCTATTTGAGATTTTAGACATAGGGTCTCCACTCCCTAGTCGCCTTTTTCCAATATAGGGTCTCCACTCCCTAGTTGAGATTATTTTTAGACATAGGGTCTCCATCCCCTAGTCGCCCTTTTGCCAACATAGGGTCTCTAATCCCTAGTTGAGATTATATTTTGACATAGGGTCTCCATCCCCTAGTCGCCTTTTGCCAACATAGGGTCTCCAATCCCTAGTTGAGATTATTTTTAGACATAGGGTCTCCACTCCCTAGTCGCCTTTTGCCAACATAGGGTCTCCACTCCCTAGTTGAGATCTTAGACATAGGGTATCCACTCCCTAGTCACCTTTTGCCAACATAGGGTCTCCACTCCCTAGTTGAGATTTTAGACATAGGGTCTCCACTCCCTAGTCGCCTTTTGCCAACATAGGGTCTCCAATCCCTAGTTGTGATTATTTTTAGACATAGGGTCTCCATCCCCTAGTCGCCTTTTGCCAACATAGGGTCTCCAATCCTTAGACATAGGGGCCCCATACCCTAGTCGGCTTTTGCCAACATAGGGTCTCCAATCCCTAGTTGAGATTATTTTTAGACATAAGGTCTCCATCCCCTAGTCGCCTTTTGCCAACATAGGGTCTCCAATCCATAGTTGAGATTATTTTTAGACATAGGGTCCCATCCCCTAGTCGCCTTTTGCCAACATAGGGTCTCCAATCCCTAGTTGAGATTATTTTTAGACATAGGGTCTCCATCCCCTAGTCGCCTTTTGCAAACATAGGGTCTCCAATCCCTAGTTGAGATTATTTTAGGCATAGGGTCTCCATCCCCTAGTCGCCTTTTGCCAATATAGGGTCTCCAATCCCTAGTTGAGATTATTTTTAGACATAGGGTCTCCATCCCCTAGTCGTCTTTTGCCAACATAGGGTCTCCAATCCCTAGTTGAGATTATTTTTAGACACAGGGTCTCCATCCCCTAGTCTCCTTTTTTGCCAACATAGGGTCTCCAATCCCTAGTTGAGATTTTAGACATAGGGTCTCCACTCCCTAGTCGCATTTTCCAACACAGGGTCTCCACTCCTTGGTTGAGTTTCTATAGATATAGGGCTCCATTCCCTAACTTCTTCCTCCTAAAGACACACAATCTTCATTTTATCGCTTTCAAAAAAAAAGTATAGATTTTTGTTACAAGTAACTCACGAAATTTTCCTAGTGAAAACAAGGGCAGAAAATTTCGTTCGTTTGTTTGTTTTTGGTGTCCGAGCAGGTTTTACCTCGAGACACAGGGTTTGAGATGACCAAAAGAATGAGTCTCAATCCAGAACAAAGAAAAAAAAAAGAAAAAGAACAAAAAAGAAGTGGACTCAAGGTGTGGAAGCGGATAAAGATGCGGATTGCTCAAGATATGATTGAAGTCACAAGCTTCGCATGTCCCGCCTTGATCCAAAAAGCTGAAGAAGAAAGAACCAGCACCTACAGCTGATGAGCATCAAGATTAAGATCGGAGTCTGTAGCAAGCACCAGCCAAGACTCAAGATCAAGGTTCAGAAGATTTATAGATAGGAATCTTGTAACTCGTAGTTGATAGGCTATGCTAGTTTAGCTTTGTACTTTCCATTTTGGTGTAATAAGGAGTTCAGCAAGCAGTAGCAGCAGCAACAGCAAAATCACAGCTTCCTGGTAGTCCCAGCTACAGAAACTTCCAGAACTACACTAACCTGATTCCTTTATAGCAAAGGATATGTAGGCGACCTCTGAAGCAAGGTTCCGTCAGGCTCTTTCAAAAATTCTTCTCATGGAGTTTCAAATGGGCAAAAATCCCTCATAATTGCACATTTTATCTTTGCCCGAAAATCCTTCGTGTCTCCGAGCAAAGAGGGGCAGCTGTGAGCACGTGACTTTTGCCTCACATGAATTACTCGTACAGAATCCCAAAGAATTAGATTTTTCTTTAATTATTTGTTATTTTAGGACTTATTGTAGAATTTTTCTAATTATTTGCATTTTTGTCTGTGCATGCTTAATTTTATTTAATTCATGAAAAATACAAAAAATATATTGCATTTGCATTTAGGATTTAAATTTACATTTTTAGATTAATTATTAAATTAGGTGTTTTATAAAAATGAAAAATCACAAAAAATAGTTCATTTTGCATTTTGTACTCTTTAATTTTAAATTTTATAGTTTTTCTTTAAATTTAGGATTTAATTAATTACTGTAAATACTTTGACTCGTAATTAGCTTAATTTGGTAGATTAATTTAGTTTCAAAAGTTAATTTAGGGTTTTAAATTAATTTAGAAAAAAAAGAAATTTAGAAATCAAAAGAAAAAAAAGGGATAAGCAAATAACAAAAGGTTGTTTCCATTTTTGGGCCAATTAGCAGCCCAGACATTTAAATCCCCAAACCCGTCTGAAAATAGGCCCAAATCATGCCCCAACCCGGTCCAAACCCCAGCCTGATCCAGAAGACCCCATTTTCTATCCCCCGATCAGAGACGTTGATCTCACTTAATCAAATGGTTGAGAACTGATTGTTTGACAGTATAAAACTGTTCGAACGGCCTCCCCCCCCCCCCCCCCGCCCGTTTCATCTCCTCACTCTTTCATCACCTTCTTCAGAGACTGAACCCTAGCGCCGCCCTAACATTCTTCGGTGGCGGCGCCACCTCTAATCAACCCCAAATTCACAGCCCATAACCCCGAGCCCTTCCTCTTTCCATAACTCAAAACCATTTCCCTCGAATCTTTCCACATCCTTTCGAATCTTGAATCTAAGGTTCGAAGCCCTAAAAGCACAAAATGCCTTACCCTCGAATCGATGGCATGCAAGACCTAACCTCTGAGTCTTCCGAGTTTTCAAGTTTGATTTAACATAAAAACGGTGTTGGTCGTTTGTTCTTGACAAAGAACAAACGATTTACATTGGTTTGTTGAATCAAGGGCGTCCAGTGTTGGTTTCGAGTTTAAGTCGGTATGTTTTCTTTCATTTTTCTGTCCGTTTTGTTGTCTCACCATCTATTCCCCTTCTTTTCTTCACCTTTCTTAGGTAGTTTCTTTTGTCTGAAATTTAGCAAAGGTCCAAATTCTGAACCTAGGTTTTTCCCTTTGGATTGATTCATGTTCGTATTTGTTCCATCTGCTTTTCAGTTTTCTTTTCAGATTTTAAAAGTTGTTTTCTAATTTTTGTTTTGATTATTCAGTCGCCATGCTTATTTGTTATTCATGACATTTAAGTTTCTGATTTTTGTCCTTCATATTCTAGTCGTATAATTAGCTTAATTAGATTTTGTTTTGATTTGGTCATCTAGCTTAATTCTAGTTTATTTATATTAGTTTAAAATCAGTCAAGCTTTTAGTTTTGAAAGCATTCAAGTTGTTTCTTCTTCTGTTTTTCATGAATCACTAAAATTTATTTCTGATTTGGTTTGGGCTTTGGGGTCATTTCTGACCCATTTTCAAGGGAAGCCCATTCATCTTGGTTTAAGTCTTGGGTCAGACTTAACCATGTGGTCTGCTTAGGTAATTGGAAGGGGTTTAAAGGGTAGTTTAGGGAATCTAACAAAGGGGAATCTTCAATAACTGATTCAGAAACTTCTAGGAAGGTGGGTTTGGGGCTAGTATAAAAAACAGATTTCAAAATTAAGGACTAACTAGAAAAAACAAAAATTTGAAAAGGAGTAATGGGCAAAATCTGAAATCATTTCTGCTGCCCTAAGAAGCCTCTATAAAAGGCCTGTTACTTCACTCTCATGTCAGATTTTGAGAGAAATAGAACACTGAAAATTATTAGAAACGATTGAGTTCTAAACTAATGAAATTTCTTGCAATTTTGGTGAAGAAATTGGTTCTGGTTTCCTGTCTCTTCTTTAAATCTCCATAGTCGAACTTTCCTCAATAAGTGTCTGTCATTCTGAATTCAAAATTGTTTAAAAAGCTTGGTTTGTTGCTGTTTGGTTTTGCTGAATTACTGCTGTTGCTTCCTCTTTTGCTGAGTTACTGCTGCTGTTTCTTCTTAACCTCAGGCTTACTTTCCTTGTTATTTTGCTGTAACCAGGCATTCACTACCATTCATTGACATGTGAAAATGAAAGGACCTGCAGCAATGCTCTTAAATTGGAAATCTATTACACTGCTATTTTATTGAATGTTGTAGTTATATTACCAAATCCAGTCCATTATGTATCTTCTATTCATGTGTTATGACTGTCCATTTTTGTCTTTAGCTTTGAGTTTTGTTCTGTAAGTTGGGATACATGCTTTAGTTCAGCTTATTGGTTTGTATATTGATGAGAATGCTATTTGGATGTGTGGATTGTAGATCTATTAGAGCTACAGAAATCAGTATAATATTTGTAGATTTAATTTGAAATTCTTAGTTGCATGTATGGGTTCGAATGGCAATCCAAAGCTAGACTTTGATATTACCTGGATTCAAAACCCTGCATGGTTGATTTATGGTTAGTGCATAATTGGGTATAAGCGTATTGATTTTTTTTTGTTAAAAAAAAGTAAAGGGAATAATCAATTTTATTTTCTGTCTCCATTAAAAGAAAAATCACTAGGCCAATTAAATCAGTTCAGGTTTATGAGCTAAAATTTTTTTAGGTTCGCTGGGCTTGATGCAGGCCCAAGGCAGTCAGCCTGTGGCCTTATGGAGTCGCCCTGGCATGGACTCAATTCAGGGCCCAATAACTAACACCTTTCTTGTTTCTTTGAATGCTGTTTGATTCAACAAGAAAAGGATTCTAATGAGAGTTCAACTTTTTAAATGTGGGTCCAAAATCTCAGATTCTCCTAAGGCTTTAGTCAAGTTGGGTAAATATGATTCTGTACGTATGTTTATCCTGGGAGTTGGGCCTAATGTAGGCCCAATCGATGTTGTTTCAATTGTTTGGGATTGTCTCTTGCTTGATTAGTCTCGAGGTTTAAGTTTTAGCCCAAGGGCCCAATGCCTTCCTTTAATTGTTTATCAATTATACGATAAGGCGTCTCATACAAGTATTAATGTTCTTTGGGTTTAATTGAATGTTTAGGTTGGGGTGTGCGATATTAAATAACACCAATAGTTTATGGCCCTCAAAAGACTAGTTCAAACATCCTTTAAAGTTAGACTTGAGGTGTTCCATAGTGCAAAATTCGATAACCCATGGGCCTCGGATAATTATTTTTAACTATTTAAAACTCGAGGTGTGCCATCAATTGAATTTTCCATGGCCTTCGCAAAACTTGTTATTAACTTGAAAATGCGTAGTTGCTTTAATCGCGCTATTTTTAAATTAATTCCCAAATTCGGGTGTGCATTTCATGTGATTCGATCCTAACACCTTCGAACAATAATAAAATAAACATGTCGCGAATCGCGGGCGCATTTCATGTAGCGTGATTTGCGGTGTGTTTCAAAAAGGTAAGTGTACGACAATCGTAACTTGTTCAAGAAAATAATTCCATAAATCCTAAAAGCGGTTAAAATAATTAAAAATCGTTATAAAGCTAAAAATGCATAATAGGTTTAAAACATGTAACTTATCAGATAATTAGGCCAATTTTAATAGTTTAAGCGACCGTGCTAGAACCACGGAACTTGGGAATGCCTAACACCTTCTCCCGAGTTAACAGAATTCCTTACTTAGAATTTCTGATTTCGCAGACTTTTAAATAAAGTCGAAATTTCCTCGATTTGGGATTTTAAAGTAAACCGGTGATTTGGACACCAAATAAACTATTCCAAGTGGCGACTCTGATAAATTAAATAAAATAATCCCATTTCGTATAATGTCACTTTATTTGGAAAAACTCCCTTATACCCTCTCGGGGTGGTAAAAAGGAGGTGTGACATAAGGTACTTTTCAAATCAAAACCAATTGTTACACAATCAAGCGAATTTTTTTTTCTTTCCACGACACTTTCGGCCTACAAGGTGGCCTCCTCGACTTACAGGCTTTACCACAACACATTCACGAGAACAATCTCAACCTCCAAACTTATCTAACAAGGATGACAACTAGATACCTCGCATAAGCTAACTATCCATTAACTTCACCTTCAATAATTTCCACCGGAATGATTCACAATGGATCTCCAACTACCTTCGTAGACATAGACATGTGAATACACAAAATATATGGGGGAAGCCTATGGGAAAACTTCATACTCCTAGTGGGCCTAATGTGAAGTACACTTATTCCACCTTCATTATCAATTCACATAACATCGTTAGAGGGAAAATATTGAGAATAACCCATTCACATTCCTAAACTCTAAATATCTACGCGAACACCCACGCTAAACTTTTGATGACCTTCAACAAGTACTCTAAGATGTGCTATCATATACTGACCATAAAAATTACCTATCAAATATATGTGATCAAACTGTGAAGCTTCCTTTTTGACTTGTTTGAACCTTCAATACCCAATGGATTTAATACAATGAGGGACAACTGAGTTCAAGATCAGGCTGGAATTATTCAGGAATCCATTAATGTTCTGAGCAGAGTATTTCATGAGGTTATATGCTATGAGATACAAAGATTACTACTAACAATACTGACATGGTCAATCATTATGACGACATGAATTATTAGACAAATAAGGCATAGGGGTAACTCGTACATTGGAATTAGGAACCATTAAGGAGGAATGTTCAAGTACGTGACCCAGTCGTCTCCTGGAGTGTAGGAAAAATCCATTTATCAAGAACGAGAATACTCTGGCACCTTGAATGCGATATGGGTTTCAAAATACCTGAAGTTGAATTACACTCTTAACATTAACAGACACAAGGAATCTATGCCACAAGCCCATGAGAATGAAAAGAAGTTGAACACTTATGAGATTATCATATTTCAAACAGCTTAACCCTTACTGATAATTGATCCTATATGAGAGAACTAAAGATACGACAACTTGTCTTCCAAATCAATATGCTCATGATATGTGCAAAAAGCTAAAGGCATCTAATCTCAACCTTTCACGAGTAAAACCACATAGGTAAACTTTACGACGGTGCATGCATAGGCACAAATGAGCAGACGTTGTCCATAAAAAGATTTTTTAACAAATTCATCGGATGTAGTCCCCTGTTGAAAATTTGGGAAAGAAAGTGGGAATTATTAATCCTAGAGTTATAACTCCATTCAAGGACGTACTTATAGAACTTAATTCCACAAGAGGATGTAAATAAGAGAATTTGTGATAGAGTGGATTCACGAACAATACGTCTCCTTCAAGGAGTAGGTACACACAAGTTTTTGTTACTCACATCTTACTAAAGCCATGTTTATGAGGACTCTTCAATAAGGATGTAGACATGCAATGAGTACAATTTTTTTGCGAGGGGCAGTTCTGCGGTGCATTATGCGACCGCAGAACAGGTATGCGGACCACATTTCTGTCGCATACTCGTGCAGAATGTTCAAGTTTTGAGGGCCATTTGGCGGTCCCTTTTGCGGGCCGAATATCAGTTTTGCGGTCGCATATTGAGTCGGGGCTCCTATTTTCTAACTTTTAAAACCCGACCCCATCTCATTAAAAACACCCCATTAGACCCTCTTTATGCTATTTTTTTACTCCATTTAGAGTGAGAGAAGGAGTTCTAGAGGGAGAAACTAATTCTCACCAAGTCACTACAATTATTGCCCAAATCATTGAAGATTTTCAAGAAAAGCTAGGCCTTCATCCTAAGAGGTAAGAACTTGTGCCCTAACCTTGATTTCGAAATTCCTATTAAAATAAGTGACTAACAAGTGGGTTCATGTGCATATGGATTGATTATATTGCATGCATGAACGATAAAAGGGTATGGGGAGATTTTGAGCTAAAAATGTAACAAATGGGGTGTAGGATGATAGAACCCCTCACAAAAAGATCTTAAATTCACAATGCACACTTAGTGCTTGATAATATACTCAAATGAGCTAGAATCTTAATCATCTCTTTATTTCTTTGTTCGACTTGTAATTCTCATAAAATAGATCGAAGTTGCTAAGAGCTCCGGAGTTTTGTAAGAATTTAAGGAAAGCTCTATTGAGGTTTGTATGGCTAAAACCCCCTCTTCTTAGAAATTAAGCTCATTTGGTGTCCATACAAATCTTGTAAGACCGAACTTTGATTGATGTATTGATTGCTATTTCACATGAATTGGTGTTGCAAATATATATGTGAAAGGTGTGCCTCAATGTGTTCAATATACTATTCTTGGTAATTTAAGGATGTGTGAAGAATGTGAACCATGTGTTGAAATGTCTAGACTTCAAGTCAAGTTTAAAGTGAGATTGTTATGCCAATCTATGTGAAATCTTCTCTATGCTTATAACTTGAATTGCTCTTGTATGTGCCAATTATCCTAAATTGCAAGGTTACCGTTGAAAGTGGAAATGATGTGAAAAGTGGGAAAAAAGGGCTTGAGTTATGAAATGTGGCCAAGTGCCAAGTATGATGCGATAGTTGTGGCCCCAAGTGCCTATGAATTGATATATGTGAAATAAATATTGAAATGAGATGATTAATGAAAAAGGAACAATGTCTTGGTAAGACGGCATAGCCGATCGGGCCGTGATCGGACGCCAAGCCGCACACATGGTGGTATTGTGCTGATATTGAATCCGGAAAGTGAGAATGAGATTGTGATTGATATACATGTCTCAAATGAGGCAACCTAGCCGATCGGTTCATGATCGGACTCCGCACAATAAAGCGGTGGTATTGTGAATGATGATGAACAGTATTAAATGCCCCAACCTAAAGCTATGGAAATTATGTGAACGTTTTATGATCCTTTTATGTGATGATGTGGTGATCGTTTAAAGCTTTTGATTGATGCTTATGATTTCTTTGTTTTTGTATGATAGTTCTTTCTAATGAGATGGTGTTTAATTATACATATCAGTACTATTCCATGGTACAAACGTCCCTTTTGCCGGGGGCGCTACATATTTGAATGTATGTAGGTGGCTCCATAGCAGACAGTGCCAATCGTAGGTAGAGGAGCATCCTCCACTCTGTAACCTTGGTGAGCCCCTTTTTTTTCTCCAGGGGTTATGCAGTATGTCTTTTGTTATAAATTTCCACTTTTGAGGTATAGTCGGGGCCTTGTTGCCGGCATTATCATAACTGTCTTTCGCATTTAGAGGCTCCGTAGACATTTGTGTGGGTTATGTGCGGGTAAAGGATGGATCAATGAACTGTGTTGTAATTCTAAACTCTTGTTCTTCTAAACTGTAACTGTATGGAATCTTGGAAACATAACTATAGTTTAAATGTGGTAATATGAAATGAACTAGCAATGTTATATGTACGATCTTTCCCACTGTCTAAATAAATGAAAGCATGGTTTTCTTGGTCCTGGTAAGTAGGGTAGAAAGTGTTCAAATGGCTTGTTCAGTTGGGTTCACTCGATTGAGTGCCGGTTGCGCCTCCCGAGGTTAGGGCGTGATAAACTTGCTCCAGCCTAGGTGCCGGATTCCGAAAATCTTCGAAGAAAGTTGTTACCCTTAACCTCACAAACTCAAACATATAATTTTCGCCCCACTCCATAATTATTTCAGTGGTTAAATCCCATTTTTATCAAAACCTAGGT
The DNA here is from genome assembly GCF_001879085.1 of Nicotiana attenuata. Lineage (NCBI taxonomy): Eukaryota > Viridiplantae > Streptophyta > Magnoliopsida > Solanales > Solanaceae > Nicotiana > Nicotiana attenuata. Next base: position 109,276 of record NW_017670347.1, on the reverse strand, counting down.
ATTTCATCTAAACCCATAATTTCCACAATTTTACATGTTAAAATCTAACAATAATATATGTAATAAACTCACATTAGATAGAAATTACTTACCTTTAAAAGTTTAAAATCCCCCTCTTTAAAGCTTCAAAATTACCCGAGAGTGTAATAAATGAACATAAAATTAGCCTAAGTCTCAATTTAAAACAACACTACCTAGCGGCCCTTTTGCGAATGCAGAAAGGGCCTCGCGTTCGTGAAGGCAAAGCTCCCCAGGCCCAAAAAAATGCCCATCGCAAACGCGGCAAGGGCCTCGCAAATGCGGAGGCCTGCTCGGCCTACCCTACGCGAACACGAGGGCTCCTACACAAATGCGAAGGGTAATGGATACTGACCCGCCCTGGCCGCTTTCTTCTACGTGAACGAGAGACGGCCTTCGCGAACGCATAGGCCTTCTCAAAGCTCAATGAACGCGACCTCCTAATCGCGAACGCGAAGAAAAAAATTCCCCACATCCCAAATCCTTCATCACGAACGCGTAGGTCCTTCTGCGTTCGCGAACAAGGATACTAGAACTGGAATTTCTAGTTTTTCCAACATAGCTCCGAGCGGTCCGAAACCCACCCAAGCCACTCAGGACCCCGTCCAAATGCACCAACAGGTCCATAAACATACTATGGACCTGCTCGAACTCTCGAAACGTGTAAAACATCAACAAAACTAAGAATCACACCCTAAAACCAAATTGAATCAAAATATGAACTTCAAGTTTCTAATTCGTTCCGAACGCGCCGAATCATACTTAGACTACTCGGAATGACACTAAATTTTGTGTGCAAGTTTTAAATCACCATACAAAATTATTCCTAGGCTCACATCCTGAACGGACCTCGATAACACCAAAACCTACACCAAACAAAATTTAAAGAACTTTAAAACTTTCCATGAGCCAACTTTCACTATTAGGCGGTGAAATGCTCCCAGGTCATCCAAAAACGGATCCGAACATATGCCCAAGCCTGCAATCATCATACGAACCTATTAGAACCATCAAATCCCAATTCTAAGGTCCTCGAATGGGTCTAGAATCATACCTGGAGTGCCGAGTAAGTGTGGATATCTGCTCCGCATGTCCTCCTTGGTCTCCCAAGTCACCTGATCGACTGGTTGACACCTCCACTAAACCTTTATTGCAGAAATCCTCTTGGATCTCAACTTGCAAACCTGCCAATAGACAATGGCAACTGTCTCCTCCTCGTAATCCAGGCTCTCATCTAACAGAATCATGCTGAAGTATAACACATGTGACCTGTCGGCATGCTACCTCTGGAGCATAGACACGTGGAAATTGGATGAACTCCCGATAGACTGGGAGGCAAGGCAAGCTTATAAGCAACCTCCCCAACTCGTCTCAACACCTCAAATGCACCAATGAACCTTGGGATCAACTTGCGCTTCTTCCCGAACCTCATGATTTACTTCATCGGTGAGACCTTCAAGAGAAATTTCTCACCCACCATAAATGATAAATCACGCGCATTTCGATCGGCATAACTCCTTTGTCTGGACTGTTCTGTGCGAAGTCACACCTGAATCAACTTTACCTTCTCCAAGGCATCCTTTACCAAATCGGTACCATTAACTTAGCCTTGCCTGGCTCAGACCATCTGATGGGAGAAGACATCGCGACCATATAAAGCCACAAAAGGATCCATCTCGATGCTGGGTTGATAGTTGTTGTTGTAAGCAAACTCGGCTAAAGGCAAGAATCGATCCCACTGCACTCTGAAGTCAATCACACATGCTCTGAGCATATCCTCCAAGATCTGAACTGTGCACTCTGATTGTCTGTCGGTCTGTGAATGAAAGGTTGCGCTGAGCTCTACACGGGTCCCCAACTCACTCTGTACCGCTCTCCATAAATGCAAAGTAAAATAAGGGCCTCTATCAGATATGATGGAGACAGGCACACCATGTAACCGAATAATCTCCTGAATATAAATCTGGGCCAACCTCTCTGAACAATACAAAGTCACAACTGGAATGAAGTGTGCCGACTTGGTCAACCTATCGACAATGACTCAAACTACATCAAACTTCCGCAAGGTCCATGGCAACACAACTATGAAGTCCATAGTAATGCGCTCCCATTTCCACTCAAGTATAGTCATCTGCTTGAGTAGGCCATCTGGCCTCTAATGGTCATACTTAACCTGCTAGCAATTTAGACACCTCGCGACATACTAAACTATTTCCTTCTTCATTCGCTGCCACTAATAATGCTACCTCAGATCGCGATACATCTTCGTACAACCTAGATGAAAAGAACAGTGAGAACTGTGGGCCTCCTCTAGGATCCTCTCCCTCAAGCTATCAACATTAGGAACACATAGGCAATCCTAGAGTCGTACAACACCATCCTCACCGATAGTAGCCTCCTTGGCACCACCTCGTACTACCGTCTCTCTAAGAACCAACAAGTACAGATCATCAAACTGGCGAGCCTTGATCTGCTCGAATAGTAATGACTAAGCAATGACGTATGCAAGGTCTCGGATGGACTATGAAATATCCAACCTCACAAGCCTGTTAGCCAAAGACTGAATGTCCAAAGCTAGTGGTCTCTCCTCTGCTGAAATGAATGCCAAACTACCCAAGCTTTTCGCCTTTCTGCTCAAGGCATCCGCAACTACATTCGCCTTTCCGGGATGATAAAGGATTGTAATATCATAGTCTTTTAGTAACTCAAGCCACCTGCGCTGCCCAAAATTGAGATCTCTCTATTTGAACAAATGCTGCAAGCTGAGATGATCGGTGTAAACCTCACAGGACACCCTATAAAGATAATGCCTCCTACTCTTAAGAGCATGAACAATCTCGGCCAACACCAAATCATGTACAGGGTAATTATTCTCATGGGGCTCGAGCTAACGTGAAGCATATGCAATAATTTGCCCCTCCTACATCAATAAACAACCCAAGGTAACGCGTGAAGTGTCACATTACACAGTGTACAACCCCGAATCGGAAGATAATACTAGGACTGATGCCCTAGTCAAAGCTATCTTGAGCCTTTGAAAGCTTGCCTCACAATCATCAGACCAGCGAAATAGAGCACTCTTTCGGGTCAATCTAGTCAAAGGTGCTGTAATAGATGAGAAACCCTCCTTAAACTGGGTGATAATAACCTGCTAACCCCAAGAAGCTCCTGATCTCAGTCGCCGTATGTCACGCCCCAAAAACCGAGGAGCGCGACCGACGCTCAACCGAGTAAACCCGACTGAGCAAGCCTGTAAGGTTTCAACCTACCCAAACTAGTTCATGAATAAAGAGGAGATGAACTCTATTAATTATACTTTGTAAATATTTCATTAACAACTTCCATTTTGTATCCATTAAGCGTTTCAACCATAATATCCAAAATATTACAATTTTATAGATATGAAAAACATATTTGCCAAATACCAATATTTCTAATTTAATTTCCTATATTAAAAACCACCCACAACCTACCTACGGAGACTCTAAGTACAATTGAAGAGTAATATGAAAATGCCGGCAACAAGGCTCCGGCTATACCTCAAAATACAAAGTACACGATAACCAAATGACACAGGACCCCGAAATGAAGTGGGGATCACCAAGTTAGCTGAAAGGAGCGTACCTCTATTGATCACTGCCGCCTACTGTGGAACCACCTGCATCCATTAAAGATGCAGCGCCCCGGCAAAAGAGACGTTAGTACTGTCGAATAGTACTAGTATGTAAAGCTAAAAATCATCTTTCAAAATAGAATAACCATACAAGAAGAGGAAAGCCATAGAAACAACAAGTCAGAATCAATAATATCCAAATGCCCAATTGAAACATAACAATTTTCAACATACGAAAGTAATACATGTTTTTACACCAATCGTAATAGAACGAACAATGAAACAATAAGAAATCACGAAGGGAGGCCGTCATGATTGTTGACACTCGATTTTTCCCTATATATTTTTAATATGCAAAATACTTTAAAAATAGCTTATATATGCATATATAAGTATGTCCAAGTGTTTTATTATTTTTTCATTATTTTTAAAGGTTTAAATCGATTTATTTTCCCTTTTTCATCCATAAAATCCCAATAATTATGTCCAAAATTATTATTTGTTTTTTGATAATTCATTTAATGGATCCTTATATTTATGCCAAAATATGGCTAAGGTAATTTTTGCATATTTTTATAATTTTATTTAGTATTTTTAAAGCTAATTGCATATAATTGCAATACTAGCCTTTTTAAGATTTAATTGTGTTTTGTATTCATAAAATTAAGCCCTATATTTTTAAATTGTTATTTACATGCTGTGAATCATTGTAGTGCTTTCAATTTATTCTCAGAAATTTATTTACCGCTTTTTATAATTCAAAAAGGGGAAAATTGGCTATTTAAATAACAGCCCGTTTGTGTTTAAATTTTAGCCTAAATTTAACCCCAAATCAAGCCCCAATTCTCCAGCCCATTTTAATTTTTTGCCCGACCCTAACCCCTTTAAAACCAATCCAAACCTGGATCCCCCACTTACCCTTTTAATCTAGGCCGTTGATCACTCAGATCAACGGCCACCATTCACCCTTCCATAATTAAACCCAAACGACCCCTTACCCTAATTCATTTTCAACCAAACGCCGCCCTTGAATCCCTCTTCTCTCAATTCTCTCTGCAGCCTCACATAAACCCTAGCCGCTGTCACCCAATTCCACCCTAATCCACCTCAATCCCTACCTAATCCATGGACTCCTATGGCGTTTTGAGACGTGTACTCGTCTCCTATGTCTACTGGCTACATATTTTCATGATTCCATGGACAAATCTCGAATAGATATGGTCCAGACTTGCTCGACTTCGATCTCTGGTCTTTCTCCGGCCATCCATGCCTGTTCAAGTTAGATCCTTGACTTTTCCGGCTAGATTGGTATCTTTTAAAGCCTTTCTCACTTTCTCTGGGTTCTTTGAAACCCTAGCTCTAAGAGCTGTTCGATTTTTCTTTCAGATCTATCTTAGATCTGTGCTTATTATGAACTTCTTAAGAGTTTCTCGAAGTTCTTCGTTTTTTCTTTCAAAATGACTCTCCATTTTTTTTTTAACGATTAGGGTTTCCTAAACTTTTCTCTGATTTTCACTGTGTTTTTATGATTTTTACTATGTTTTTCCATGTTTGCATCTACTTGGTTCATCATGCTAAAAGCCCTAAGTGTTTTGGTTCTACCTGGGCTTCTGAAACTCTCTTGGTTTATTTTATACGCAGGTTTGGTTCGATTAAGTTCTTTGTGGTTGAACCTTTTTGTCTTGTTTGACTTATCTGATTCTGAGTTCTTACCATCTTTTTAACTCGACTGTTGTTGAAACCCTAATTTCGTAAAATGTTTTCCTCACTTGTTACTGTGAGACCTTTACTCGTTTCTGACTCTCTTACCTGTTACTATGTTCTTCTTCACTTTTGATTCTATGTGATTGCTTGACCTACTTGACTACCGTACTTCGAATAGGTCTCTTTTACTACTGAACCCTAGCTTACCCCTACTGTTACTGTATGTTTGTGTTGCGTCTTTTTGTCGACATGTTTGACCCTGCATACCTGTTCATTCCTTGCTATTTATAGGACGAGGTGCAGAATCATGATCCTTTCTTGATTGATTCTGCCCCCTCAATGTTGCGACTGATTGCAAAAGATTTTCTTATGAACCCTACTTTTATTCGTTTGTTTAAATTGATTGATTCCCTTCTTTTAATTACTGTGATGTTTTACCTTGAATCTTTTCCTAAAAATGGCAATAATCAATCTGTCCCCAAACCGATTTCTTTCCTTGATTAAACATGTTAGTATCCGTTAAGCAGTGATTCCTTAATTAAAGGGAATCACTTCTGTTAATTGATTCTGATTGTGATTATTTCCATGTTTGTTTTGAAACTTTACTTATTACCTTATTCTTCACTCGTTTTCAAAACTATAAATACCCTACCCTCTCTTCTTTTAAACACACGAACAATTGATTTCAGAACACACACTTACACACTCAAAACTCTTTCCTTCTCTATTATTACTTGTGCTACTGCTTTGTCTAGCCGGCTGAAAGCCAAAGCTAGACTGTGGAATCCTGCTTATTGTACCTTTCTGCACCTAGCTTTCTCTACTAGTGTGTCCTAGTTAGTTTTTCAAGCCTCAACAACAATATGCTTTTTTAATTGTTTCAGTTTCCCTCATTCTTGTTTACTTCTGCTTGTGGTTCCGCAGTCAAGTTACATTACTAGCATGTTGTAATATCCCTTTTTCCTCTAGATTAATGCACTCTCTTATGTTTGTCACTTACTATGAACTTGCTATCCAAAGTCCCTATTCCCTCAATGTGATTATGCTCTTTCTGACTAGCATGTGATCATGACAGTATCAGCCATTGCTATGCATGCCCAAGTAGTCCTAAGACCCTTAATGGGGTTATGGATTCACAGTCAGATGTATGTGTCCCAGACCCCCTTGACCCCTTTGTATGACTGTGATTCTGTGTGTGATCCCATCTTGGGAATTTGAGTTTCATTTACAACTGTTTCAATCACCTCTCTCACTAATTGCTTTCAAAATGGACTGTTAGTATAGCTTCTTTAGGATCTCACTTATATTCTCTTAAGCACACTTAGGCTAATTACGAATGCATGAAAAGGAATAAAACAATTTCATTTAGTCTTTACAACTAATTGGCCATAATTTCTATGTGCTGAACACCTAGAATAGCATGTTTAGGTAATAACAATAGTCTCCAACTGTCAGTAATCCTGAATAACTACTGAATCTTGTTCACGCCTAGGAAAGCCTTAGGTAATTACTTAAATAAAACTGGAACTGCCTCTGTTTAATTATCAACTGCTACAACCAGCTGACAGGCCTGATTCAGACTTCTTTTCTGAGTTATCTAATGAATCTAGTTCTGACTCAAACACCCTGCTTTAGGATTTAAATTCAGACCTTAACTGTGTTTAAGTCATGCTGCTTGTATGCATTATTTGCGGATGTATACACGAGCCATTTAATTGTTTATATGTTTCCCCTCTAAATGCAACTCTAATTGTTTTGTATGTCGCCTTAGCATTTTACCTTTAAACCTAAGAGTCAGCTTAGAACCTCCTTCTTATAGGAATAGTAGTCCTAAATTCCTCCGGGACTGATAGGAATGGGACAGGTAACAGCATGCAATAGAGGTCGAGACCAATCCTCGCGTTAATACCTTCACGGGGTGGGAAGGGTAGATATGGATATGATGACCGGTGCGCTAATACCACGTGTAGCCCCTCTTTTGAGAAGTGATTACCGAGTATTGCATTAATGTGATCCATATTACAAACAAACTTAGGACCCTTTTTTCATTCACAAGCATACTTAGATTATTACTCTCTTCAAAACCTCGCTTTATTGTTTTACAAACACTTCTGTTTTTAAATTTAAAATCCCCTATTATTTGGGCCTTATTTGTTTACTTGCTAATTGCACAAATTCACAAAAAACTATCTGGCCGGGAACCACACTAGTGGATCTTGAGGGGTGCCTAACACCTTCCCCTTGGGATAATTTCAAGCCCTTACCCTATCTCTGGTTATCAAATGTGGTTGTAGTTGAACCCCATAGGTTCCCTAACGCATCTTTAAAATCTTTAGGTGGAGACTCTTCAAAATACCCAATTCCCAAAAGGAAATGAGTCATTACACCTCCACGAATGTCGAAACTCGGACTCCTCTCCGCGGAGGGAAAAAGGAGGCGCGACAATGATGTACAATAAGAGCTTCAACACATATCAAAACATCAGGCGAGGATCACATAATTTAGGACGAGTTCCCATCCCATCTTATTTAGGTTCCACAATCTCAGTGCCATGTGCCACAATCCACAATACCACCGTGTTCCTACACGGAGTCCGATCTCGACCCGACCGGCTAGGTCATCTCGTTTCAGACATCATCTATTTCCATAATTTTAATCAATCAATTGAGCACAATTACCACCATGTGTGCGCATGGTGTCCGATCACGGCCCGATCGGCTACGCCATCTCACGTGAGACATCATCCTTTCAATCGTTCATCTCAATTCACATTTGCTTTCAATCTTTCATTACATGGTACGTGTAACCTCATATATCACATCGTTCTTGGCCATTGGCTGCATTTCACAATTCAAGTTCCCTTTTCACACGTTAAACAACATCATCATATCAACAATAAGGCCTATCATGTAAGGCATGTTCATTCGCAAGGGAAAAGCTCGGGAATTATAAACATACAGAGACTTCACATATGAATTGGCACAAAAACCTTTATTCAATTTCTTGATATGAGTTCTTATCCTTCCTCACACATATTCTACACTGTCAAACAAACTCACATAGGAAGATCAGACATGACAAGCAGCTAAACAATTACTGAACATGAATCTATCAACACAACACAATAGGGCAAACGATTCTAGCATGATCCATTTAGGGACTTACACCAATTTCACGGATGTCAGGTGTTCTATTCTAAGAAGAAGGGGGTTTAGCCATGCATGCCTCAATATAGCTTTTAGGCAAATTCTACTTTTTGAAGTCATCTTAAGATAGTTGAGTCGAGGCTCGTTTCGTAATTTGTTTCATATATTTTCTCATTTCATAGGCCTCACTAGGACAATTATAGGCGTTATCCACACTCTATTTCCCCAGTTCATTTAGTTCATTTTCAAACATCTTTATTGTTTATCATCAACTAGACACAATCAATCAAGACATTTAGTACACATACGAGCAATTAGGAGTATTAAGCATATTGTGTTTTACTCACCTAGTTGGTATACAAATTTTCATTTAAAATACAAATCAAAGCCATACCATTCTTAATAAGTAACCCATACTTTAATCATCCATCGTTCAATATCAGGCTCGTTCCGCGTAGTCATGTTTATGAGATTATAGGGGATAACCCGGAATGTAGAAATTAGCGGTTTGGACCGATCATACTTAAACTTACGAGAACATTATGGAATTCAATTCCGAGAGATAAAGTTTAGCCCACATACCTGGTTGAGCTTTCCCTTAAGTTACTACAACGTTTTGGAAATCCTTGCAATCCCAATCTATTTCGAGACATAACAAAATTGAGCACAAATTAGGAAGATATTCATAGTCTTAGCTCGTTTGAGCATTCCATCAAAAACTAGGTGTGCATTAAGTCTTTAAGGTCCTTTTATAGAAGATTTCATCAACCTTCAACCCATCCTTAAACATTTTTAGCTCAAGAATGTTCCTACACCCGTTGATAACACATGCAAGCAAGATAACAACTCCAATACCCACAAACTTTCTTGATTACCCATCTTTAGCTAAAATTCGAAATTAAGGGTTAGGGTGTAGAATCTTACCTCAAGGATGAAGATCTTGTGTGTTTTCTTTGTTAATCTTCAAAGATTTGTGTAAGAATTGAAGGATGCTTTAATGGAGATCACTTTCTCACTCTAGGGCTCCCTCTCTCACTCTATAACATCAGATTTTTGCTCAAAAATGACCCATTGTATGTATTTAATGAAGTTGGGTTGGGTTATAAAAATAGAAGAATGGATAGTCCAAGATTCCGGAGCGGGCTACAGGCCTGGCGTCGCCAGCTTTAAGCCTGGTATAGCCTGGCTTTATCCAGGCCTCGCCATCTTAAAGCCTGATCCAGCCTGACTTTATCCAGGCCTCGCCAGCTTAAAGCCTGGTCCAGCCTAGCTTTGGCCTGGCTAAAGCCTGGTCTAGCCGTGACGAAAATTTCAAGTCCCTAACGCATTATTCAACCCAAAACTCCAAAAATACAATGTATTAGCCTACCTTGACCCATAAAACCTTAATTTACATAGTGATGTTTTCTGGGGCCTTACACCGTAGTAGGACGAGGGCAACCCAGAACTGCATCATCTTGGGATCTACCTTAATACCCTTGCCTGATACAACATGACCCAAGAATGCTACAGAATCTAGCCAAAACTCACACTTAGAGAACTTAGCATATAACTTCTATTCCCACAAGGTCTGAAGTACCATCTCCAATGATGCTTGTGCTCCTCCATGCTGCGCGAGTAGATCAAGATGTCATCAATAAAGACAATGACAAATGAATCGATATATGGCCTGAACGCCCTGTTCAATAAATCCATAAACGCTGCCGGGCGTTGGTCAAAGCGAAGGACATCACTAGAAACTCATAATGGCCATATCTAGTATGAAAAGCAGTCTTCGGAACATCAGAATCCTTAATCTCCAACTAATGGTACCCCGATATCAAGCCGATCTTAGAGAACACCCTGGCACCCTGCAAATGGTCAAATAAATTATCAATACGCAGCAACAGGTACTTGTTCTTGATGGTAACTTTGTTCAAGTAGCGGTAATCAATGCACATCTACATAGTCCCATCTTTCATCTTCACAAAAAATACTAGTGCAACCCAAGGCAATACACTCAGTCTGACGAACCCCTTTTCTACCAACTCCTCAAGTTGCTCCTTTAACTCTTTCAAGGCCATGCGACACACTGTGAAAGAGATAGGCTGGGTACCTGGAGCCAAATCCATATAAAAAGAGATATCACAATCTGGTGGCATGCCAGGAAGTTCAGAAGGAAACACATCAGGGAACTCCTGGACTACGGGCACAGAATCAATCGCCGGAGTCTCTGCAGTAGTACTACAAACATAAGCTAGATATGCCAAATAACCCTTCTCGACCATGTGCCGAGCCTTACTAAAGGAGATGATCCGACTAGGTGTGCTGACAAACAAACCCTAACACTCCAATCTAGGCAACTCTGGCATGGCCAAGGTAACAATCTTTGCATGGAAATCAAGGATGGTGTGATATGGAGACAACCAGTCCATGCCCATGATGACCTCAAAGTCGGTCATATCAAGCAACAGAAGATCTGCCCTAGTCTCATAGCCATAGAATGTATTAACACAGGACAGATAGATCCGATCCACAACAACAAAATCACCCACAGGAGTGGACATATAAACAGGAGAACCCAGGGACTCATGGGAAACACCCAAGAAATGAGCATAGAACCAGCGCCACCACTAGGCAAGCCACCAATAAACTAACCACGTTATTTCCCTTTTTTTATAGATTTTCAAGTAATACATTTTTCCTTAATTAAAAGATTTAAGAAACAACAACTTCAAATGAATAGAACAAAACCAACTGAGTGCATATCATAACCACCACAATAATCCAAAACCACAAGTCTACTAGTGTGTGTCAAGACCTAGTGTCACAAGTGTGTGAGCATTAATAGATTATACAAAACTCTAGCTACTATCTGAAATCAATAATAGACAAGAATGAAAGTAAATGAGAGACTCTAGAATGCTGCGGAATGGCTCAGGAAAGCAGCTCATCTCTACCCCTTAGGGTAATGAGGGTGCGTGCTGGTATGATCACCAGATGCACCTGCCTCAGATCCTGCACGGATAGTGCAGAAGTGTAGCTTGATTTTATAAACAACATGTACCCTATAAGTATCAAGGCTAACTTTGAAGAAGTAGTGACGAGGGGTGGACTTCGACACTTACTATGGGCTTATAATATGAATACAGAAATTCTAAATGAACATGGGATACGTGAATAATAATAACTCATTAGCAAGCAGGAACAAGTAATTCTTTAATAAATAATTAAATTCCAAATAATTTCCTATCATTAATATTTGTAACCTCACAAACCACAAATAATATCAATTATGATTAGGCTCCGAGTATTATGAAGCATGAATTATGCCGAGGTCGTACAGCCCAATCTAGAATAAAGTGTACACTATCAAGGGACGTGCAGAACGATCAATAGATGCATCTATTCTACTGCCGAGACGTTCGGCCCGCTCCACATGAATTTATGATACTTTATAAGCATTTGACTTAGTTTTCTTACAAGGCTAATACACAATGTAATACAAGTTCCATTAACGGTCAAGTAACACCTAAAAAACTCAAGTAAGTGGAAATCGGTCTTTTACAATTCCTTTATCAATTTCCAATATGATTTAGACAATTAAATTAACAAGCAGGGCAGAAACATTACAAATATTTCATGATTTGGGTCCTGAACCACCCCGGACATCAGCGTAATTAGTAGCAACGCACGGACTCTCGTCACCTCGTGCGTACGTAGCCCCCACAAATAGAAGCAAATATCAAATAGAATCACGTATGGGGTAAATTCCCTCTTACAAGGTTAGGCAAGAGACTTAACTTGTCTCAAAGCTCACTTTTCGATCACAACTTCGTCCTAAAGCCCCAACTCGGTGCCAAACAATCCAAAACTAGCCAAATGTTATATAACATGATCAATACATGTTCAAAATTTCATATTCTATCTATTAGAGTGATTACCCAACGCCAATTGAAGGATTTCAAAAATTCAGCCCCCGACCCACATGCCCAGATTCCGGAAATTTTCGAAGAAAGTTGTTACCCATAACCTCACGAACTCAAACATATAATTTTCACCCCATCCCATAATAACTTTCGTGGTTAAATCCCACTTTTATCAAAGCCTAGGTTTTTCATTTGAACCCATAATTTCCATAATTTTACATGTTAAAATCTACCCATAATCTATGTATTAAACTCACATTGGGTAGGAATTACTTACCTTCAAAAGCTATGTTGAAATCCCCCTCTTTAAAGCTCCAAAATTGGCCAAGAGTGTAATAAATGAACACAAAAATGGCCTAAGTTCCGATTTAAAACAATACTGCCCAACTGCCCCTTCTTCATGAACGCAGAAAGGGCCTCGTGTTCGTGAAGGCAAAGCTCCTCATGCCCAGAAAAATGCCCATTGTGAATGCGGCAGGGGCCTCACGAACGCAGAAGCCTGCTTGGCCTACCCTACACGAACGCGAGGGCTCCTACGCGAACGCATAGGGTAATGGATCCTAACCCACCCTGGCCCCTTTCTTCTTCGTGAACGTGAGAGGGCCTTCGCAAACGCGTAAGCCTGGGATCTCAAAGCTCCGCAAACATGACCTCCTAATTGTGAAGATGAAGAAAGAATTTCCCCACTGCCCAAATCCTTCGTTGCGGACGTATAAGTCCTTCCGCGTTCGTGAAGAAGGAAACTAGAACTGGAATTTCTTGTTTTTCCAACATAGCTCCGGGCGGTCCGAAACGCACCCGAGCCACTCAGGACCCCGTCCAAATGCACCAACAAGTCCATAAACATAAGACGTACCTGCTCGAATTCTCAAAATGCGTAAAATAATAACAAAACTAAGAATCGCAATGTAAAACCAAATTGAATCAAAATATGAACTTCAAATTTCCAATTCTCTTAGAACGCGCCTAATCATACATATACTACTTGGAATGACACCAAATTTTACATGCAAGTATTAAATCACCATATGAAACTATTTCTAGGCTCGAAATCCCAAACGGACCTCATTAACACCAAAACCTACTCCAAACCAAATTTAAAGAACTTTAAAACTTTCCATGAGCCAACTTTCACTATTAGGCACTGAAACACTCTCAGGTCATCCAAGACAAGATTCGAACATGCGCCCAAGTCCAAAATCATCAGACGAACCTATTGGAACCATTAAATCATGATTCTGAGGTAGTTTACTCAAAACATTGACCGTAGTCAAACTTAGCCTTTTAAAGCAAAACTAAGGAACCAGGTGTTCTGATTTCAACCCGAACCCTTCGAAATCTCGAACTAACAATCTCCGTAAGTCATAAAATAGTAGAAGTACATACGAGGATTCTTATTTAGGGGAATGGGGTTCTAGAAATCAAAATGACCGATTGGGTCGTTACAAGACGTGAGCCCTAGTGACAATGTATTATGTAAGAGGTTTCAAGTTACCAGTGGTAGATTATAGATAAACATTAAAGTGAATCAACAATAGATAGATAGATAAAAATTCCAAAGTATGAGAGGAGCTTAGGATGTCATTCTCTAGATGAATAGTAATAAGGAAGCATTAAAGGACTTTGATGTATACATATAGGATAAGCAGAGAGAGAGTAACCTGGATTTGGGTAGCAGACATCGGTAATAATAAACCCTTGTAAGAGTTATGGTATAGTATGACTTACCTAGATGTAGTAAATCCATAAGCATGGATAACCGAGGCTATGAAGCAAGATATTGCAATATCATAAGTTCGACAAATAACTGAGCGAAGAACTTCAGTACACCTATAGATGCCCAGAGGGTTAGCTTGTCATTGTACTATATGTGTTCACAAAGTAAGGCCTAGAGTTTGGCTAAAAGCTGTAGGAAAAAAGAGAAAAGAGCCGCATAGGTGCACTTACAATGTCGGAGTCGCACAGGTTGCATGATAGAAGGTAGCAACATTTACGAGATTTTAAGGATTCCGACAAAAGTCGTGGTATGAGAAAGAGACCTAAAGGGGGGAATCCCCTGGACTTTGAATTTATTCACAAAATAGTTGCCTAGATGGCAAGGACAATATTAAAGTATTCACAAAAGCTATAGGTTATGAGACTGATAGGCACAACAGTCAGCATTCGAGGACGAATGTTCGAAAGGTGGAATGATGTTACACCCTAAATTTTCATACGTGGGAGTATGTCTAAGTCAATTTATGTAAGATAAAAAATGAGATCGTCTTTAAAAGTACATAAAGTAATTTAATCATGTTACCTTGGAGATTTAATATATTTAGGATCATGAATAACAAGTACCAAGAGGTTTGGAAAGCTTAGAAGCTAAATGAATTGAAGAAAATAAGTTTCGTTGAAAGTCGACGAGTTTATAACATGTACTTTTGGGGTGATACTAGGGCGATTAACATGATAAGGAGGTTATTTTATGAGTTAGTTTATTTGTATGATAGGCGTGTGTTACATTTTAAAGTCAAGCGAGTTGTGGAACAAAAGTTGGCAAAGGTCATCACAAGTTACATTCATAAGGTGCTGAAAATTAGGTCAAATGTAGTTGAGTTTTTCTCCCAATATACTTGGAATTAAGGGATGATCCACATGCAAAATTGAATATCTATGAGTCTAGTTTCTAACTCATTCAACTGTTCATCGATACGAAATAGGAGTAGGTAGATATTCATGTTTTCGCGATGCTACTCAAGCAGCTCCCATGGGACCCACAAAGTCGGTGTAGAACTCGAGCTTGCATTTAAGTCAATTCTAAGTCGTTTTAACTCATCTTTCTCGACCAAAACAGTTCCTTAACCCTCCTAGATTCTCTCCATGATTCGAGAGTGAATACCAAAGATAAAAACATGAATCCAATGCTAGAAATCTCATGGTGCTTCCTAAATCTTATTTCTTCATCTTGTGGTTGTTTTGGAGGATCCATCAAAGTGATGTAACCTCATATTTCATGTTTTTCTTGTTGATTAAGTTAGTAATCAGTCCATCCCTCATATATTATAGTTTCAAGGAGAAATACAAGTGTTCACACACCAACTTAAACATAAAAGTTGATTCAAGAAAAGAATACAACTCCTATAGTGTTGTGGTGTGATGGAGGGTTGTTGTGAGCTACATCAGCTGGGGATTTCAAGTTTTATCTATTTCTTAAGGTAATTAAATCATGTTCTTGGTTGTTCTTAAGGTTAATCATGTATTGGTTGAGTTGTTTGAGTGAAAATCTACAAGATAGTAATTGACATGGCATTAGGAATTGTTATCTTTTTTTGTGGGTTGTGTTGAGCCTATATAAATAGTTTTTTGTGGCTGGAAATTTTAATAAGTAGTTTGATTATATTGTGCTTGCTGATGTTAAGCTTATCCATGTTCTAATTTAGTTTATTGAAGAAGATAACATGAAAACAAGAGGTTGACGATAAAGGTTAAGGTGCTAGGCGTATGGACTATTTTTGAAGATTAATCTTATGATGTTTTGGGCTGAAAATGATATGGTAAGCATAAGTATGAATGTTATAGATGTTGTAGTAAGATTCATGGAAAAGGATCTAGGTTAAATTATATTTTGCTAATTGTAAATAGAGCTTGCCGCTCAAAATGGTTTTTGAAGTAATCAGAGAGCTCATTGTGAGTTATATTGTTGTTGTTGGGGCTATTTGGTGACTTTTAGTAACTTATGGGATGTGGTAAAAACAGGGGAGGTGTTTTCCATTTTCTTGTAGCAATATTGGTTTTAAAATATGCGAGTTACAACGCTTATATGATGACGGCGAAGTCGGTTTACTCATTGTAGACGTAAGAAGATCATATTGAGTATGTTGATGATTGGAGAGAAGATTGCAAAGGTATGTTAAGGCTATCCCTTCTTTCCTTTTGGCATAATCCATATGATACTAACAAAACTATTCATAGAAGTACTAGGGGTGCATATGTTCTTGATTCCACATGTGTCCTATTATTATATTGTCTATTCATGGGTCTCAGTAAATATGTAAGTTGATAAAGTTTATTTATTGATATTAATCGAAGGTATATTGATATTATGACATCCCGAGAGATCTTATTGACTTACTTCTTATGAATTGCGTTCATTTATACATGTACATTGACCCATGAACAGATAGAGTTATATACGCGTATATATATATATATATATATATATATATATATATATATATATATATATATATATATATGTAGGGTATGGAGAAAGGTTATGATGCCCTCAAAGGCTTGATGATGTTATGTACACATATACCTATGAGTGATATGACATTTATACGCATATGTATGACATTATAAATGTGTCATGATTCACATATCTATTCAGACTTACAGGTTGAGTTCTTTACTCCATATTTTTTTCATGTCTTTTATATACTGCTTTCCACGCCTTACATACTCTGTACTTATCTGTACTGACATCCCTTTTTCCTGGGGATGCTGCATATCATTCCCACAAGTCCCGATAGACAATATGACAGTCTTCCTAGCAGGCTATGAGCTCAACGGAAGGTGTTGGCGCACTCCACTTGCTCCAGAGTTGCCTATTTGGTTAGTATTCTTTGGACATGTAATGATTGGTATGGCGAGGCCCTGTCCCGACCTTTATGACATTTATGTAGTCTTAGAGGCTTGTAGACATAGCTCATGTATATGGATACTTGTATGGACTTGTTGGCTTATGGTTTGAGTGTACACATGATCATGTCGTCCTTATAGGCCCGTATGTTACATGTTTAAGTTTGTAAATCATGTTGGGTCGTCCTATGTCGAGTATTCCCTTATTTTTTATTCTGGTTATTTCATGACAGCCCTTTTGGCCCATTTGCCCATGATGGTATGGTAAGAAAGATATTTTAAATTGGTACTCGGTTGAGTAATACACCAGGTGCCCGTCGTAGCCCTGCAGTTTGGGTCGTGTCAACTTTCTCTCTTATACTTTAGTAGAAGTTGTTACATTCCTTATTGTCTTGTTAACTCTTTAATTGTTGAATTACTTTTTCTCAAAGTTTTTATTTCGTGGAATGTGTTTTTTTTGAGTTATTGGTGTTGAAATTGTAAAAGTCTTTACTACATTAAGGTGAAGTTATTAAATATTGAGATATCTTTCCTTGTTAAGATAATTCTCATTCGTTTTGCTATTGTTGAGATTCTTGTATACATTGTGGTTGAGTCATGGGCTATTTATTGTGAAAAAATAGTATTATTGACTTTTTTTGGCATGTTTTGGCATGTGGGCACTATGGTGCGAGTTGTGATTGTGTTATGATACTGATATGCTTGCGGTGGTATAAGGCTAGGGGTTGATATGCATGCGGTGAGATAAGGTGGGCTTGATACATGTGTTGCTAGTTGGGAACTACTTGAAGCCACGTGGTGAAATAAGGTAGGCTAAAACGTGTGTAGAAATTTCGAGAGAAATGATTTTTAAAACTAAATGTAAGGCTCACGTGTTGATATAAAAAAAAAATTGTAATTGAAATTGTTAAATGTGAATACGAGGTGGTACCTCGATTATGATTTTTGTTGTACATTCCATGTTAGAAAAGGCTTGTTGACTGAATAGTTCTTATTGTGTCTTCATTGTTTTACTTGTGATTACTCGTATTTGTCTTCTTGTTGTTTCACCATGTGTCTGCTCTTAATTGCCTCTACTGCTTAAATTTTCATTGCTAGTTTACATTATTGAATTGTTTACTTGTCATTTACTTCTTTGTTTCCTATATTTAGATTATGCTATACTCTATTTAATTTCTTTCTCCTAGTAGGTGTCTTGACCTGGCCTCGTCACTACTCTACCAAGGCTAGGTTTATTACTTATTGAGTACATGGGGTCGGTTATAGTCATACTATATTTCTGCACCTTGCATGCAGATGTTGGATGTTGATGTTGATGTGTATAGCGGGAGCTGGATTTGAAGATGTCCTGTGTTTCGGTCATATCTGCCTCTTGTCCTTCGTAGCTTTAGAATTTTTAATTTGTTCATGTATATTTTAAACAGATGATGTATTTATTTCATACCGGCTTTGTAAACTCTAAATCTTAAAAGCTCATGATTTGTACTACCAGTCCTTGGGAATTCTTTGTATAATCGTTCAGTTGTATTATCATTTCTTCTCTTAATGAATCTCATTTGAATCGGTTTATTGTTAACTGGCTTACCTAGTGGGTTGGGTTAGGTCTATCACGGCTAGTTGGATTTTGGGTTGTGACAAGTTGGTATCAGAGCTCTAGGTTCATAGGTTCTACAAGTCATGAGCAAGTGTATAGTAGAGTCTTGCGGATCGATATGATGACGTCCATGCCTATCTTTGAGAGGCTACAGGGCATTTAGAATAAACCTCCCATCTTTCTTCCCTTATCGTGTGGTATTGATTCAGCTTGAAGCGTAACTCTTTGAATTCCTTCCACGCACCCGTATGCGCATGTGAGCGCTCGGTATCAGTTGTGCTTCGGCGGCTTTTTATTCCATGGATGAGGTGGGAGATGTTAATTTTGTGTGATGATGATGGGCCAGTCTAGAGGACTTGAGGCCAGGTTTTGACTGTAGCTTGAGCACGGGGATTTCAGTTGTATGAGCACATGCTTTTGGACTTATAAGTCTGGTAGTGTTCCTATTAGTGGAATTTGTTGCTCGATTAGTGGTTGGATGGCTATATGATGAGTAAGGTGTGACTGCAGGAAGTGCTAAGATGGTTTGAATGTGACGAAAAGAGTTTGCTTAAGATGTAAAAATCACTATTAGGTGCTTGATTTCGGTCTTGATTTGACACATAGTCTCGAGTTATGGGTGTGGTGAAGGATCTTTCATGTTTAATTGTGGAGCAAAGCATATTTCATGTCTTGTTATGAGTTAAGACTCAGGAAGATTAAGTGATCGCGTAGTAGTTGTAGTTGTGAAAGGGCATAGAGAGATGTCAGTTTGATGTGAGGGATGGGTGTTTATGGGGTAGGATTTGTTTCTACGGGGAGGACAGGACTGATAGTAAGGAACAATTATTGTTACTTCCTCCTTCTTCTTCTTCCCACTACATATGGAACCAGATCGTATTGCCTAGCTGGAAGCTTGCAGTGCAGCCATTGACTATATTTTTCCTGATTTGACTTTGTTTACCTTAAAAATGATAATTCCAATTAAATTTGATTTTGTGGTTCTAACAATACATAATTTATTTTAATGCTAGTTGTTAAGCGATAGATGCTAAGTGTGAGTTAGGGGAATGAGATAAGAGCTCAAGGACAGTATGTTATGCAAATCGAATGACCGTGAATCGGGGTCTCGAGCTGGACTAAGCTGGGCCTCGAGGTTGAGCTAATGAGCTTGACTGAAGATGATTGATGAAGGACTAACAATTCCAAGTTCCTCGATGATGGCTCTTTATGATCAATGATTAGTAATAAATGAGGAAACAATCAATGAAACGCAATAAATGTAAGCAATAAATCAAAGGAAAGACAATGGAGAATGTTTAAGTTAGAGAGCAGAGAATGTTCTTGTTCTTGTATTGAATATCATGTGTGTAAGAAATAACAAGGGTCCCCTTTAAATAGGAGGGGGACTCTCAACATGGTACATGTATAATTATTACAATGGTACATGTGTAATTATTACCAAAAACGTAGCTGGTACAGCTACTTAACAGTCCGGTACGGACTTGTACTATTCTTGCAGGCGTTGTTAGCTTGACCACGTGCCTAGGGAATTTCCCGCTTGTCCATGATGGCCACCGATTTGCACTACCCCGAGGTCGAACATAGGGAAACCTCGGGGTCGAGCCTCGAGCTGTGCATCGAGCCTTCTGGAGACGGGCTATGGAATGTCATAATGATCATAAAATCGGACTCTCCGATTTTAGCCGTATACAGATAGTCCCCGCATTTCTTAGAGTGAAAATGATAAGAAATGATCTTGAATTCTTGCCTCTTCGATACTTCCATCATGACGTCAGTTACGTTGTATCAATCGATTGATGTGACCCAAAAGGTGTCTAAAGGTTGCGTCCACACAGCCCTTGAAAAGCCTTTGAATTGATTACAATGGTTGGCTATCTTTTGGCCTACCCATCGTACATGATTGGCCTCTATAAATGCTTCTTCCTTCGCCCCTTATTTTCCATTGTATCATCAAGCCTTCAAAAGAGTTCTTCTTACTTCTCTCTTGCGTTCTTTCTCTGATTACAATTTCTTCTCTCCTCTGATATCTTTTAACAAGAGTGGCGAAGACTTCCATCTATGTCCCTTAGGAAGATGTGCCTTCCTCTTCTTCACACTCGTCTAAGGGCAAAGCAACATTACCCCCTCATCTTGAGGAGTGCATCCCAGGACCCTTCGAAACGACCTCCGATTTAAGGTCGATAAGCATTCACCGAAGCAGGGACAATGTGAACCCGTGTCCCTATTAGTTTAGTAGCGGACGCTGAGAAGGTGAAGACTGACTGCCGTTGGGGGGATGAGGTGCTGGTGGAGATTCCTTCTCGGGGAAAGGACATATCGACATACAAGGCCGACTTCCTTAGTGTGTATACCTACCCATTTACTCTTGGCTCGGTGGAGCCATCCTCGCCATCAATAGACCCCGTGATCCTCGACTTCTGCGAATGATATCGAGGGACTCTCGGCCAAATTCATCCATCGTTTTGGCGTATTCTTTACATGATCAGATATTTTGCAAACATGATTGAGGGGATGCCCTTCACCCTCGACCACCTGATCAGAATGTACAGTCCCCGACTCTTTCGTGGGGGACTGATTAAGCTCCAATGTAGGGACTCGAAAGCCTTTTTTGCTTGTACTGATGAGGTTAAGAACAGAAGGTGGATGAGTCGTTTTGTCCGAGCTAGGACCTCGGACCTGATTCCGATGGAGAAGATGCCATTCCCTGAAATGTGGAACATGAAACATGAGTGAATACACTAATTAAGTATTTTCTTTTCCCTTTGGATCAATCTCCCCATGCTTCCTCTGCTGATACAACTGCCGCGGCGTACACCAGCGCGGATAAGGATCTCTCGGGCTGGGTTAGCCGGCTAGATTTGAGTTGCCCATATGTTGAGCGCGTGTGGCGCGACCTGTCTAGGGCTCGATGGGAGACCAAGAACTATGGTGAGTCCTCACTTCTGCTGTAACTGAATCACTCAAAAGAACTATCACCAATTGTGCCCTCATTCTCTGTGTTTATATTTTGTATTTGCACAGGTCTGGGAGAGACATCCTTGATGAGAGAAGCACGGCCTGGGGAAGCGGATACCCTGAAACCTGAAAAAGAGAAGAAAAACCGAAGAAAATCGTTGACTGAGCCTTCGAAATCCAAGAAGGCCAAAGTGGAAGAACCTAAGGCTAATTCAGCAGCCTTAACTCCAGAAGTATCGGGGAGTCCCCGAGCTGAAGGCGAGGAGAAAGATGATTCCTCGGTAGCACCCGAGGGAGGAGAAAACCTGACCGTCCCACATATTACTGAGCCAGTTGCTTCTAAATCGGAACTTGATGCTGTTGTTGTCCTACCTCGGGCTGAAGAGGCCTTCGAGGGTGCATAGGGTAATGTTCTCGATCCGGTTAACGGCTAAGATATTCCTCAAGTTGAGGTGCAGTCGGTAGGCGATTCAGAGGAGCCTAGTTCTGAAGCGCTCCAGAAACAAGAGATGGCCCTGATTGATGCAGTCGGGGTTATTGAAGTGAGTGATTCCCCTCCGGGACCGACGTTACCTCCGAGGGAGATGCAGGATGCCAAAAATAAAGAATCTTCCGACGTAGGGGTGCCTGTCAGAGATAAAGATGCGTTTGAAAGGCTTTTTGCTGCGCCCGAGGAAAACCCTGAGCTCGACGCCTCACTTTTTTTCAGTGAGATCGATAAGCTCTATGAGCAGGTAATTTTTATGTAAATTTTCCTCGGTGCCCTGATCTCGTCTTTCTAACTTTGTTTCTTTCATAGTTCCAGGCGAAGGTGCTTTATAATCAGACCTTTGCCAGGTTTCAAGCCGAGTTGACTCGCTACGAGGGTGAGCGCAGGAAGCTCACCACAGAAGCCGATGAGCTTAGAGCTTGTTTTACCAAGAAGGAGGAGGAATTTCGTGGCCTTCGGGATTGTTTGGAGGCGGCATCCTGAGAGAGGACTCATCTCACCGAGCAGGTTATATAGTTTCCATTTGTTTTTGTCTACATGCTTACTTGACTTCAGTGTTTTAACACCTTTGGGCTGATCTTCACAGCTTGAGAAGAAAAATGTCCTAATGAGGGAGGAGCTTTGAGCCAGAGACACTGAAATTCTCGAACTCAAACGGCACGTGAGCGAGATAGCCTTTGAGAGAGATACCATCCAGGGGAAGGTGGTCTCAATCGAACATCAACTTCATGATGCGATGGCGGAGAGTAATAAATATAAAGATCTTTACACTGAGTTGGTTGTCGCGCTATGCTGGGCCAGGGCTGAAGCCAAGGCGCTTGTATCCTCGTACAAAGAGGATGATGTTGCTGCAAATGCTCAGGCTAGGAAGGTGTCCGAGGAGGCCGAGCTGCAATTGACCCGAGCCGTGGAGCATGCCCGGTTAAAATCTTGGAGGCAACCTCTCGAAGATATACATGCAGGGGGCATCGATTTGTCTGCCGAGATTGAGAGGGTGAAGACCCTAGAAGAGGAGGTTGCGGCCCTGCTTACTTCTGAAGGTAAGTCGAGTAGTGGCTCGTAAGATGATGAAGATGAAGGCGAAATCCCCGAAGGGGAAGAGACCGTTGAAGACCCGCGGGCCGTGGTCGGAGCTATTGAAGGTACAACCTCAGATGGAGCCATCGAAAGCACAGCCCCGGTGGTAGATTAGGGTTTTATTTGCTTTCTCCCTTGTAGGGGCTTCAGGCATAGGCCTTGTAAATGTACCCTTGTGAACTTTCAATATATATGTAAAAGGCTTTTCTTTTTTCATCATTTCTCGTTTTCCTTTACTTTATAGGAATATATTGTGACACTTGATGACAATTGGTCCGAAATTTTGGACCTCAAATTAAACCCTTGGGTTCTTGCTACTACTGAGCGATTCGTAACGGTCGAAAGTTGACTGTTTGGGGATTAGTCCCCGAGTCATCTTTCGACTTGAGCTCATCGACCTTTAGGTCTAAAAATCGGCCCAAGGCCATTTAAGCAGGCCCTTAGGCTCTTATGTGTTGGGTCGGTACGACCTCTAATATAGGCTGGCCCTTAGGCTCTTACGCGTTGGGTCGATACGACCTCTAATCGGCCCTAAGGCTCTTTTAAATTGGCCCTTAGGCTCTTATGCGTTGGGTCGGTACGACCTCTAACATAGGCTGGCTCTTATGCGTTGGGTCAGTACGACCTCTAATATTGGCTTTATTTTTCCCTCGTTAAAGACTTTTTGAAGTTTTTGCGTTCGTCCGACTCATCGACGGTTTGATAAGAAGCTCAATTGCGAGCCATTATGTAATGATAAATGAGCACCTCGGGAGGTTTCGCTCGATGGCCAAATTGTTTCGAAGCCTTTTCATTGTTTGGAGATGACATGATCGCAACTCTTTTGCTTATGCCGAGGGTAGCCTAATTAACCGGTTCTTTTTGAAGTATTTTCGAAGTTATTGAAAGCCTGTGATTTTATGGCAACGGTCGGGCATCCCCGAGTCGCGTTAGTTTGGCAGGAGCCTGGTGACCATAGTCGTTGTGTTTGGCCGTAGCCTTTTAGTCCCTGAGTAAGGTAGTCTCGGCATCTATATCGACGGTATGCCTTTTTAGGGGTCTTAGAAGTTCGAATATATAGACTTGGCTTTAAGATCGGGATTATGCCTTTTTTAAGGTCTTATGAATTTGAACATGCCTTACTTGAGGTCTTACATATAGGTTACTTGGCACAAGTATAATTCATGCCTTGCTTGAGGTCTTACAGATTTGGTATTGCCTTGTGGAGGTCATATGAGCTCGAGGTTGCCTTATGGAGATATTATATTGTTGATAATGCCTCATGGAGGTCTTACATTTTCTAGCATTGCCACATGGAGGGCTTTCGGGCTCGAGGTTGCCCGCTTGGGGTCTTATGGCCTTGTGTTTCTGATAGCTCGATGGGGTAACAGTCGGCGACAGTCCCCGAGACATCAAAAGTTTTTGGCTCTGGAGCCGTTCCTAGTAAACTTGATGTTGCCTCATTGAGGGCTTATGAGCTCGAAGTTTCCGGCCCTGAGGTCTTATGGCTTCGAGTTTTTGATTTCAATTCCCGAGTGTTCGGGAAATTTCTGGACCTCGAACCATTTCTTGTGAAAATAGCAAACTTCTTTAAAGCGCAAAGTGTTTTGATGGTAAAAACAAAAAATATTCCTTGAGTACTTTGCATAAGTATACATAGTTTTCACCGTCGAGGGTTCAATTATTCTACGCGGACACGGTTCTTTCGATCATTTGGCCCGATACATCATCTTACTATCGAGACCCTCTTTGGCTTATTTTAATCTTTCCGATGAGACGATCTCTCGGGGGATGCCTCCCAGTATTCGAGGGTAATTGGAGAGAAGTCTTGAATACTTGTTGAGTCCTCCTTATGTAGCATATAGATGTAGCCTCGTTAAAAACCTTGCCGGTAAAACCTTGTTTGGGATAAAATCCGATCGAAGGAAAAGAGTGCAATGCATGCTTTAAAACCCAAGGTCTTTGAGTCAGAGGATGTTTCGGTGTCTACCATTGGGCACCTTAGTAGTAATAGAGTTTGAGCATCGATATGTTCCAATTGCTTGGAAGTTGTTCGCCTTCCATGGTACCGAGCTTGTAGGACCCTTTGCCGATAACTCCGAGGACGTGGTACGGTCCTTCCCAGCTCGGGCCTAGCTTCCCTTCATTAGGGTTTCGAGTGTTTAGGGTGACTTTCCTTAGGACTAAGTCCCCGACTCCGAAATGTCGGAGATTTGTTCTCCTGTTATAGTACCTTTCGATTCTTTATTTTTGGGCGGCCATTCGGACCAGTGAAGCTTCCCGCTTTTCATCTAATAGTTCGAGGTCTGTAGTAATGGCCTTGTTGATTGAGCTCTCGGTGGCATGTCAAAATCTGGCACATGGCTCTCGGACCTCGACCGGTATCAAAGCCTCAGAACCATATACTAGAGAGAAAGGCGTCTCTCCCGTGCTCGATTTTGGAGTTGTTCGATATGCCCATAGCACATCGGGAAACATATCTCTCCATTTTCCTTTCGCATTTTCTAACTTCTTTTTCAAGTTTTGGATGATGGTCTTGTTTGTGGACTCGGCCTGACCGTTTGCCCATGGATGGTAGGGTGTTGACAGGATCCTTTTGATTTTATGGTCTTCGAGGAACTTTGCTAGTTTGCTTTTGATGAACTGCATCCCATTATCACATGTTATCTCGGAAGGAATCTAGAATCGACACATGATATCGTCCCAGATGAAGTTAATGACTTCTTTTTCTCTTATCTTCTTGAAGGCTTGCGCTTCCACCCATTTTGAGAAGACGTCAGTCATAAATAAAATAAATATAGCTTTACTTGGTGCCGTTGGTAGGGGTCCGACGATGTCCATCCCCCATTTCATAAACGGCCATGGTGACAAGACTGAATGTAGCTGTTCACCGGGTTGGTGAATCATGGGCGCAAATCTCTTGCATTTGTCGCATTTTCGGACGAATTCTTTGGTATCCTTCTCCATGCTGTCCCAATAGTAGCCTGCTCTGATCACCTTTCGGACTAAGGAATCGGCACCGGAGTGATTTCCACAGGTGCCCTCGTGGATTTCTCGGAGCACGTAATATGTGTCCCCAGGTCCCAGGCATAATGCTAGGGGCCCATCAAAGGTTCTTCTGTACAGAGTTCCATTCTCATCGAGTGAGAATCGGGCTGCTTTGGTTCGCAGGGCCCTCGATTCTTTTGGGTCCGCGGATAGGTTCTCACTTTCCAAATAATCAATATATTTATTTCTCCAATCCAATGTCAGGCTAGTGGATTTGATCTCGGCATGGCCTTGTTCGATCACTGATTTGGATTGTTGAACAACAGCCCCGGGGAGTATGTCATCTTCCTCGACAGACGATCCCAGGTTTGTGACGGCATCGGCCTCGCGATTCTGCTCTCGAGGTATGTTAACCAGAGTCCATTCTTTGAAGCGGTGCAATGTGACTTGAATTTTGTCTAAGTATCTTTGCATCTTGTCTTCTCGAACCTCGAAGTTCCCATTTACCTGATTCACCACCATAAGGGAGTCACATTTTCCTTCGATGACTTCCGCTCCTAGGCCTTTGGCCAATTCCAGACCTACAATCATAGCCTCATGCTCGGCTTCATTGTTCGTCAACTTTGCAGTTTTTATAGATTGCCTAATTATCCCGCCCGTAGGTGGCTTCAGAACTATGCCGAGCCCGGACCCTTTCATGTTTGAGGCGCCGTCAGTGAACAAGGTCCATACCCCCGAAGATGTGCCTGTTCTTAGTAAATTTTCTTTCTCTACCTCAGGCACGAGGGCGGGCGTAAAGTCGGCCATAAAATCCGCCAGAATTTGGGACTAGATAGCCGTTCGGGGTTGATACTCGATATCGTACCCCCCGAGTTCGATGGCCCATTTGGCCAATCGGCCCGATAATTCGGGCTTGTGCAATATGCTTCGAAGAGGATATGTCGTTAAAACACAAATATGATGGTATTGAAAATAAGGCTTTAATTTTTTTAGATGCACTTATCAATCCAAGAGATAATTTTTCTAGGTGCAGATACCTGGTTTCGGCATCACCTAGGGTCCGACTTACATAATAAACGGGGAATTGCGTACCTTGTCCTTCTCGAATCGGCATGCCACTTACCGCTACCTCGGATACGGTTAGGTACAAATACAGTGTTTCATCCTCCTTTGGGGTGTGGAGTAAAGGTGGGCTTGTCAGATATCGCTTCAACTCCTCTAAGGAAAGTTGGCAATCCGGAGTCCATTCGAACCTGTTTTTCTTTTTGAGTAAGGAGAATAAGTGATGACTCATGTCTGATGACCTTGATATGAATCAGTCCAAGGCTGCTATCCGCCCGGTTAGCCGTTGCACGACCTTCACGTTGTTTACCATCGTGATTTCTTCGATGGCTTTGATTTTATCGGGGTTCATCTCAATCCCCCTGTTTGACACCATAAAGGCTAAGAATTTGCCCTAACCCACTCCGAAGGCACACTTCTCGGGATTGAGTTTCATGTATTAAATTCTGATGATGTCAAATGTCTCCTCCAAATCACTCAAATGGTCCTCTGCGCGCAGGAATTTAACTAGCATATCATCAATGAAAACTTCCATGGATTTGCCTATTTGATGTTCGAACATCTTATTAATTAGGCGTTGGCACGTGGCTCCCGCATTTTTTAGCCCGAAGGGTATCACATTGAGCAGTATATACCGTACTTCGTGACGAACGAAGTCTTTTCCCTATCCTCGGGGTTCATCTAAATTTGATTATACCCCGAGTAGGCATCGAGAAAGGTGAGGATCTCGTGGTCGGCTGTGGCATCAATCAAGCGGTCGATGTTGGGCAACATGAATGATTCTTTGGGGCACGCTATATTTAAGTCTTTATAATCTACGCACATTGTTAACTTATTCCCCTTTTTGGGAACTACCACCACATTGGCCAA
Source organism: Nicotiana attenuata (assembly GCF_001879085.1). Taxonomy (NCBI): domain Eukaryota; kingdom Viridiplantae; phylum Streptophyta; class Magnoliopsida; order Solanales; family Solanaceae; genus Nicotiana; species Nicotiana attenuata. The sequence continues at coordinate 81,246 of NW_017670347.1, read as the reverse complement.
CCATTTGGGATATTTTACCTCCCTAATAGACCCTATTTTGAGGAGTTTTGTTACCTCGTCCTTGATGAACGCGTGTTTTATCTTGGACTGATGTCTCCCTTTTTGCTTCACCAGTTTGAACCTGGGGTCGACACTCAGTCGATGGGTGGTTATTTCTAGCGGGATCCCTGTCATATCTAAGTGGGACTAAGCAAAGCAATCAATGTTAATAATAAGAAATTGAATGAGTTTTTTCCTGAGTTCGGGGGGTAATACCATTCCCAGGTATACCTTCTGATCTGGGAGGTGCTCGGTCAAAATAGCTTGCTCGAGTTCTTCAATTGTTGATTTTGTTGCATCCGATTCTTCGGGGGCAACGAAGGTTCGGGGAGCGAGGAAGTCTTCTTCATTGTATTTGGGGTCTGGTTGCCCTCCGGCTCCTATGAGGTGGAGGGTATGGAAGTTGGTGCCTCCCCGTGAACCACGAACATCTCCTTCACCGCATGTTGTTCTCCATATACAGTTTTAATACCGTCTTTTGTTGGATACTTCATCATCTGATCAAGAGCTGACGGTGTTGCCCTCATGTTGTGTATCCATGGCCTTCCAAGCAATGCATTGTACCTCATGTCACCTTCGTTGACTTTAAATTTGGTATTTTGAACTGTACCGGACATGTTGACCGGGAGGGTGATCTCCCCCTTCGTTGCTTCGTCGGCCATGTTGAAGTCATTGAGGACTCGAGAGGCAGGTATGATTTGATCGAGCAGTCCGAGCTGTTCTACCACCTTTGACCTTATTACGTTGGCCGAGCTACCTGGATCCATGAGTACATTTTTAATTTGAATGTTAGCCAAGAGAAATGAAATTACCAGCGCACCATTATGTGGATAAGACAAGGTCTTGAAATCCTCTTAACAGAACGTAAGGATGTCCTCGGGCATGCGGCCCCGAATTTGCCCTTCTGTTGCAGCGGAAACTTTTGTCCGCTTGATCACAGGTCCTTGAGGAACGTCGGTCCCCCCAATGATCATATGAATGATGTGCTAAGGGTTTCCCGTTCTGTTCCTCCTGTCTGCCTCTCTTTCCTTTCGGGCTGAAGTTTTCCGAGCTTCCCGTTGGTTTTCTTGGCATATACTCCTGTTAGTGTGAGAGCTTATATCGACGTGTTAGGCATTTTGTGAGCCTACACCCACGGGGATTGGCTCTGGTGCATCCTCAGGGTCTCGCAACGGTGCACCGGTGCTTGAAAAAGCAACACCATTCTCTCTATGGTCCTCAGGACCGTAGTTTTCATATGCATTCACTGATTTAGACATTTTGACCTGAAATCAAAGATTCTTGGACAAGAAAAAGTTTGAAGAATAACTTGCGTTTTTCAGTAAACCAGCACTAAAACAATCACTATTATTTTTAGCCCCACTGTGGGCGCCAAACTGTTTACCTTGAAAATGGCAATTACAATTAAATTTGATTTTGTGGTTCTAAAAATACGTGATTTATTTTAATGCTAGTTGTTAAGAGATAGATGCTAAGTGTGAGTTAGGGGAATGAGATAAGAGTTGAAGGACAGTATGTTATGCAAACTGAATGACCGTAAATTGAGGTCTCGAGCTAGCCTAAGCTAGGCCTCGAGGTTGAGCTAATGAGCTTGACTGGGGATGATCGATGAAGGACTAACAGTTCCAAGGGCCTCAATGATGGCTCTTTATGATCAATGATGAGTAATAAATGAGGAAACAGTCAATGAAACGTAATAAATGTAAGGAATAAACCAAAGGAAAGACAATGGAGAATGTTTAAGTTAGAGAGCATAGAATGTTCTAGTTCTTGTATTGAATATCATGTGTAAGAAATAACAAGGGTCCCCTTTATATAGGAGGTGGAATCCCAACATGGTACATGTATAATTATTATATAGAAAAGTAGTTGGTACTGCTACTTAACAGTCTGGTATGGACTTGTACTAATCTTGCAGGCGTTTTCAGCTTTGACCACGTGCCTAGGGAATTTCCTACTTGTCCATGATGACCACCGATTTACATTGCCCCGAGGTCGAACATAGGGAACCCTCGGGGTCGAACCTCGAGTTGTGCCTCGAGCCTTCTAGAGATGGGCTATGAAATGTCATAATGATCATAAAATCGGACTCTCCGGTTTTAGCCGTATACAAACTCCTTCTTCAAATAAGTCTCCCATCTTAACCAGCTCAGGAAATTTCTATCCCATCATGCCCATAATCTTTTCAAAATAAATCCCCTCTTTGGCCCTAAAGAAAACTTGGTTAGCTCATTATCATCTAGTGGAGGTTGGGTCCCACCAGCCTCTGATCTCTAGCGGCGAGTGTACTCTTGAAATTACTATGAGGATTTCTTCTGCAAATTCACTAGAGTAAACCTGTCTGGAGTGATCTCAATGTTAAATTGAAAACGGTTCATCAAAGCCTCCTCCATATCTTGCCACTCTCTCCAGTTCCTGGGGTCCTGGTGGGTATACCAAGGGAGCACCTCTCCTGTCAGACTCCTTATAAATAATTTCATCCTCGGCTTTTCATTTCTTCCTACCCCGACCAATTTGTCGCAGTAGGCCCTCAAATGCGCATACGGATCAGCCGTTCCATTGAAGAAGTCAACATTCGTAGGCTTATACCCTACAGGCATGTCAACATCGAGATGTATACACAAGTCCTCATAATCTAGGCTCTCGATCGCTATAGCAACCAAGAGATTCTTCATCTGCTTTATTAATTAACACTCACATTTGTTCTGACACTGGCTCCTCTTCCTTGTACTTTGCTTCTTTTTTAATCTCGGCATGTTGATCGATCTCGTATGGAACTCTGACCGCAACCGACGTGGTAAAGGTAGGTTCTAATGTGGCAAATATAGGAGGAACATACCGCTCGTGTGTGGCGTAGGTATGTGATGGGTCTGATTGTTGGTGAAAGTGAAATTGTCATGAGGAGGTGTGTGAACTAAGTTGGTTTGTGACTAGTGGATTATGTGGTATTTGGACATAATTCGGGACATAAAGTGTATGTATAGGGGGATTTGGTGGATTCGTGGGGTTACTGGTGCTATAACTTGTGTTGTAGGATTTGTAGTGACTACGGTTGTGGTACTGTTTGTTTGCCGGACGGTTGAAGGGAAATGATCGGGGATTGAATATAATTAAGGGAAGAGTGGTGGTTGAGGAAGCGTCGTCACAACCAAGTGTGCCAGTTGTCGGATATGTTGTACTTCCTCTCTTGGCAACTCCATTTCCTGTGCCATTCTGGCTACGTGCTCGTCATTTCGGGTATCGTCATTCTCCCCTGATTGCCCCGGGATGTTGACTATTACTGGAGCATGTTCGTTCACGTTGTTGGTTGCACACATCTTCCCCTTAGATTTGAGAATGTACAGTGCCTCAGCCAGTTTTACGTGTCAACACAAACAAACCTCTATTTTCGGGGGATAAAATAAATAAATAAAGCGAGAAAATATGGAAAAGCAGAAGTTAGTTTTGGAAATTTCACAAATATGAGAACATAGAGAAATTAGTTCACGCATTCAAATAAGTGTGCTTCCTCAGATGCGAGAAACCTCTCTTTGCCTGAGGTAGGCCTATGTCGGGAATGTTTGATTTTCATTGATAGGCTTTGGATTACTATAGATGGGAGCGGTGGTCACAACATTTTTTTTCAATACTTACAAAAGATTCATGGGATTACAGACTCGCCCTTAGGGAAATAAAGGGGTACAAGATAAAGGGAAATTAACCAACCACTAATAATCATCCCTGAAGTGGCCCCGGAGCTTTCCTCTTCAGGCTCCGCCTCAAGGTCCTCTTCGACCTCTTCTTCCTCCTCATTGTACTTAGGCTCTTCTTCAGGATCCTCTTCCAGCTCTGTTTCTTATTCAATTTGTATATACTCAATCACTCCATCATCGTCCTCCAGTGGTGGAAACATGTGGTCGACCGACCCCTGAACCACTTGTCGATGCATGGTGTTGATAACGAGATAGTGGGAAAAACTCTCGTGGTATATTTGTAGGGCTGCTAGTGCATCCTCCAGTTCGTTCAACCATTATCTACTAGATCTGGCCAACTCATCTTATTCATTGATCCTCACTAATTATTAAGGCGTACACCAGGATATTTGACCCATTGGCATCATGATCAAGTCATTCCACTCGTCTTGTAGTCTCCTCACCCTTGGAATTTGAATTTTCATGTTATAGTTATCTTCATATAAAGTTTTCCTTGGCCAGAGGGGTACGTCTTGGAAGAGACCAAATTTCCTTAAAATCCTCAGAGGTGCACAAGGCTGAATTTTTTCAAGTTCCACTAACTCGATGAAGTACTTTTCAGGGCTCCTAATAATCGTCCTGCCACTTAACCATGAAAGCTTCCAGTTCACCCATTCTCCACTTAGATGGATCAGCATGTCTCTTCACTCCTCTTGCCCGTGCGGTGCAACCCAGTGGCTCATTCGCTCGTTGTGACTCCCAATCATGATACTGACACCCACAAAATAGTGAACTGTTGCCTCCCCAGGAAAGAAATGTTTTGTGGCCCATATTTGAAGTAGTAGGTTACAACCTTTCAAAAAACCATATCCTCTAGAACATGTTTACAATGCTTGGAGTGTCTCTGCTAATATCATGGGGACCGGGGTGATTGGAGATTCCCCCAAAAAGTTACCAAGACTAGAGACAGCAAGTTGATGTTGGTTCGCCCTTTTCTATGCGGGAAGACCAGTAATCCCAATAATGCCAGAGAAAAGGTTAAGGGGTGGAGACTTTCCCTGGTTGCTTGATCACATTGAAACTCCTCCAAATGCCACTCGTAACTTTCTCAGCGCCCGAATCTGTCGAAAAGTTGGTCCAGGCTCACCCATCCATTTTCAACAATCCTCAAATTCATGTTGTTTTTCAAGCCCATAGCATGAAGGAACCTATGGTCGGGCATGGTAACTTGAAGTATCGGTTTTCTCCTGGAAAATGGCAACCCCGTAAAGCTTGTGATTTCCTCCAGTATTTGTACTAATTCATAATCGGCGAACTTGAAAACCACCTTAGTTGGGTCCAAAATTTTATTAGTAGTCTCGTAAGGACTATGTCAGCCCGAATGTTCATCAAAGCGGTCAACGCTGCCAAATGCATTTTGATCTAATCTCCATGATCCCAGCGAATATTTCTCCACCATTGCTTCAGCTTGTGTGGTGCACCCATGACCATATTGATTTCGGGGATGTTGGGTGTTGATTTACATCTAAAGAGGTGAAACAGTTTGGTAAGTGTTATCTCTGGATCTTTAGCATCTCATCTAGATAGGTTCTTCGTTCCACAAAAGGCATGTCATTTGGTACATGATCGGCTGACATTAAGGTGGCTTTCCTAATCGTGAATCGATACCAAGGACCGACTCACCTACGGTTTATGCAAGATGACCTATCTTTGCTAGAATAGAGTGTTCCCTAACTTTTGAGTTGGACTGAACATTGCGAGATGTTATGTTAGTTGACCTGACAAAATCGTCCCCTAAAACAAGAGAACTTTAAAAGAAGTTTCGGAGGGGTGTAAAAGACAACCCTCGCGTGTCATTTGTCTGTGATTGTGTACGTAAAAACTCAATATGAAAGAATGTGATGATAGTATATAAAGCAGTAACAAATAATTAGGATAGCAGTAACAACACTAAAGTAGGTAAATAAGTTCATGTTAAATAGGTTATAGAGATATAAACAAGTAAGACAAGTGAGCACGTATTTACACAGTTTAGGCACAGTTGAAGCAGTATATAAGCAAACATCCCTAAATTCCAGATCTATCCTAAGTCTGCTAAGGTAAAACCTAAGTGTAAATTCCTCAACAGAGTCGCTATATTGTTGCACCCTATTTTGCACAGGTCAAAATAAAATTCAACTAGTGGTTCTTTTGTTTTTGATAAAAGAGAGTTGCCACCTAATGTTTAAGGTATATTAGGGTACCTATGTTTTACTAAATTATTATCCTATTGGTCTACCAGTCGGTGAGATTTGGATTAAGGTTCTTGTTCTTCTAAGGGGAGGTGTGAGACACCCCCTAGAATATACCTGAGGTAGCTCCTTAAAACTTAGGCTAGGTTCAGGGAAGTAAATGTCTATATTCTTGCTTAGTTCACGCTTAAGGTTTGAAACTATTCTATGTCTTGTCTTAATGGTCTACTTATTTTGGAAGAAAGAGGTACATATGTTTTGAAAAAGGAATCATTGGTTTTGTAAAGAATTATATCTACAAAGTTGAGAAAATCTCGTAAAATATGGCTATATTTTGAATATTTTGTTTCTTTAATGGCTATTCGTGTTATTTTAATGGAGCAGAGAATACTAGAAAATGTATTATGAATATACCTTTAGAATTCAGTTCCCAAGTTCTTGAAAAATAAAACTCATTGGAGTTGTTTGTTCGCAATTAGCAGCTATGTTGATTTTACTTGCCAAAAACTAGCTTTGTAAACATCCATTCAGTTCTAGTTCTTTTTCGAAGAAAAGATTGTCCATTTCCAAAATTTGTCCATACTTAATAAGCTTCATGAAAATGGTTAGTAATAATCGTAACGGAGTCATTTTTTGTAAATAATAAAGGATCGAAATACTTCAATGTATATAAACTCAGATTTTCTCTTTATTTACCTATGGATTTTGGTTTTTCTAGGTTCCTAAAATAATCAAATCATAAATAAAGTATTCAAAATAAACGTTAGTATTGTTATAAATAGAATCCTATTTATGGTGAATGTCTATATTTAGAGAGATTCTAGGGTTTATTACTTGGTGGCTAAGTCAACCTCTCCCTATAAATAGAGGGTTCTATTCCATAGTAATTCATCCCAAAATCAATAAGAATTCTCTCTCCCTCTTTTTCTCTGCAATACTATTCTTCTTCTTTTATTATTTCATAACACGTAATCAGCACGAGACTCTACCGTCTCAAGAAGATTAAGAAACATGTTTTATGTTTTCAATATCCAGTTGCGCCTATGCTGAAAGGTTGTGTATGTAAGTCAGTAGTGTTCGTTGTCTTCACTTACCTCTTAGAGAAGAATTAGCAAACAATTGATCAAGACTTAGAAGACTTTTCAACTGTGAATCAAGATTAGAAAACGTGCAACAGTCTTTATTTAATGGATCAAACAAATGTCGATATCTCTCCAGGTAAACTTGGATCAAATTTCAATTGTAAAAATATTTTTTTAATTAATTCATGTACGACACACAATATTCAAAGAGAAGAAATATTTCTCTTATTTAAGTATGTGTAAGGCAGATGTTACTACAATTTCTGGTAGTAGTAATTTAATTGAAGGCTCTGGAAGAGCTACTATAACTCTGCCTATGGGAACAATACTTATCATAGAGAATGCAATGTTCTCCTCCAAGTCCAAGAGGAACTTGTTGAGTTTTAAAGATATCTGTCGAAATGGATATCATATTGAGACAATAGGTGAGAATAATCTTGAATATCTCATCATTACCAAAAATGTCTCTGGCCAGAAAAGGGCTATTGAGAAGTTCCCATCTTTGTCTTGTGGCCTGTATTTGACAAGAATTAGTGCAATTGAGGCACATTCTATTGTAAACCAAAAGGTTACCGATTCCAATACTTTTGTACTTTGGCATGATCGATTGGGACACCCTGGATCAATTATGATGAGACGAATTATAGAAAACTCAAATGGGCATCCATTAAAGAATTTAAAGATTCTTTTAAATGATGAATTTTCTTGCACTTCTTGTTATCAAGGCAAGTTAATTATTAGACCATCACCAACAAAGGTTGGAATTGAGTCCCCTGCGTTTTTGGAACGTATACAAGGGGACATTTGTGGACCTATTCACCCTCCTAGTGGGTCGTTTAGATATTTTATGGTCTTAATAGACGCATCTTCTAGATGGTCCCATGTGTGCCTATTGTCATCTCGCAACCTCGCGTTTGCAAAATTAATGGCACAAATAATTCGATTACGGGCACAATTTCCCGATAATCCAATTAAGTCTATTAGACTTGATAATGCTGCTGAGTTTTCATCCCAAGCATTTAATGATTATTGCTTATCAATTGGGATAAAAGTGGAACATCCTGTAGCTCATGTTCACACTCAAAATAGTCTTGCAGAGTCTTTAATTAAACGTCTGCAATTGATAGCAAGACCGTTACTCATGAAAACGAGGTTACCCACTTCTGTTTGGGGTCACGCCATTTTGCATGCAGCAATGCTAGTTCGTCTCAGGCCGACAAATTATCATAAATATTCCCCGTTGCAATTAGTTTTGGGTCATGAACCTAATATATCCCATTTAAGAATTTTTGGATGCGCGGTATATGTGCCTGTAGCACCACCACATCGCACCAAAATGGGTCCGCAAAGAAGGTTAGGAATATATGTTGGTTTTGAATCGCCCTCCATTATTCGCTACCTTGAAACATTGACGGGGATTTTTTACTGTACGATTTGCAGACTGTCGATTCGATGAGACACTCTTCCCAAAATTAGGGGGAGAAGTTGGTGAAACCAAACGGGAAATTTTGTGGAAAAATCCATCATTATCTCATCTTGATCCACGTGCCTCTATTTGTGAAAAAGAGGTGCAAAAGATTATTCATTTGCCGAGAATAGCAAATCAAATGCCAGATGCATTTACGGATATGAAAAGGATAACAAAATCACATATCCCTGCGGAGAATGTTCCAATCCGTATTGATGTCCCTATTGGACAATCTTCTAGTGTCATAACTAATGAGTCAAAAGCACGCCTTAAACGTGGCAGACCATTAGGTTCCAAAGATCGAAATCCTAGAAAAAGGAAAACAAATGATCAAAATGACACTACGAAAGAATCTCATGAAGAAATCCACAATTTAATAAATTCTGAGATTCATGAGGAATCCACTGAGCCCGAGACTCAAGAAAATAAGGAACTATCAATAAATCCAATCGATATTGAGATAAATTTGAATCGAGTGGATATGCAAGAAAGTGAGGATCTTGAACCTCAGTCTGTTGGAGAATGTCGACAAAGACGTGACTGGCCAAAATGGCAAGAAGCAATCCAATCAGAGTTGAACTCACTTGCGAAACGTGAAGTTTTTGGGCCTGTAGTCCAAACACCTAATGGTGTTAAGCCTGTTGGCTATAAATGGGTCTTTGTACGCAAGAGAAATGAGAAAAACGAGGAACAAAGATATAAGGCACGCCTTGTTGCACAAGGATTTTCACAAAGGCCTGGTGTCGATTATGAAGAGACATATTCACCCGTTATGGATGCTATAACGTTCCGTTATCTCATTAGTTTTGCTGTCAATGAAAAGCTTGACATGCATTTAATGGATGTGGTTACCGCCTACCTTTATGGCTCACTTGATAATGAGATATACATGAAAATTCCCGAGGGATTCAAAATGCCTAACGCAAATAATTCAAAGTCCCGGGAAATGTTTTCAATCAAACTGCAAAGATCTTTGTACGGTCTAAAGCAATCAGGACGAATGTGGTATAATCGTCTTAGTGAGTATTTATTAAAGGAAGGCTATATAAATAATGTCATTTGCCCATGTGTTTTTATAAAGAAAACAACATCGGAATTTGTTGTACTTGCCGTATATGTTGATGACATAAACCTTATTGGAACTCCTATAGAACTCCAAAAGGCAATTGATTATTTAAAGAAGGAATTCGAGATGAAATATCTCGGAAAGACAAAGTTATGTCTTGGTTTGCAAATTGAACATTTTGCAAACGGAATTTTTGTTCATCAATCTACCTACATAGAAAAGGTATTGAAATGGTTTTACATGGACGGAACACATCCATTAAGTACTCCGATGGTTGTTCGATCACTTGATGTGAATAAGGATCCATTCCGACCTGAAGAAAAGAATGAAGAGCTACTTGGTCCTGAAGTACCATATCTTAGTGCAATTGGTGCACTAATGTATCTTGCCAATACTACAAGGCCTGACATAACTTTTTCAGTTAATGTCTTAGCAAGATATAGCTCTGCTCCCACAAGGAGACATTGGAATGGAATCAAACACATATTGCGGTATCTAAAACGGACTACCAATATGGGCTTATTTTATGGCAACAATTGCAGTCTCGATCTTGTTGGTTATGCTGATGCTGGGTATTTATCGGACCCACACAACGCTCAGTCTCAAACAGGTTATGTATTTACCTGTGGAGGCACTACCATATCTTGGCGATCGACTAAGCAATCAATTGTGGCTACTTCATCTAATCATGCTGAGATAATTGCTATTCATGAAGCAAGTCGAGGGTGTGTGTGGTTGAGGTCTATAATACATCTTATTCGAGACAAATGTGGTGTGAAATGTGACAAGTTACCCACAATTTTGTATGAAGATAATGCAGCATGCATAGCTCAATTGAAGGGAGGATTCATAAAAGGAGATAGGACAAAGCACATTTCACCAAAGTTATTTTTCACACATGATCTTCAAAAGAATGGTGATATTAATGTGCAACAGATTCGTTCAAGTGATAATATGGCTGATTTGTTCACAAAATCTCTACCAACGTCAACCTTCAAGAAGCTAGTTTACAAGATCGGGATGCGAAGGCTCAAGGATGTGAATTGATGCTCTCATCAGGGGGAGTAAATGCGCGTTGCACTCTTTTTCCCTTACAAGGTTTTGTCCCACTGGGTTTTCCTTGCAAGGTTTTTAACGAGGCAACCAAAAGGCGTATTATTAGATATGTGTACTCTTTTTCCTTCTCTAGAAATTTTTTTCCCATCGGGTTTTCTTTTAGTTAAGGTTTTAACGAGGCACATTATCTGTTGAATAGACATTCAGGGGGAGTGTTATAAATAGAATCCTATTTATGGTGAATGTCTATATTTAGAGAGATTCTAGGGTTTATTACTTGGTGGCTAAGTCAACCTCTCCCTATAAATAGAGGGTTCTATTCCATTGTAATTCATCCCAAAATCAATAAGAATTCTCTCTCCCTACTTTTCTCTGCAATACTATTCTTCTTCTTTTATTATTTCATAACAAGTATCAAATGCATAAACACAGAGATAGGCGACCAATTTTTATTATCTAAATGAGAGGAGAAAGAAAACTGGACTCTTAGTATTGGGCAGGTAAATATTCAGGCCCTACATAATGTGCACGAATAGTGGACTCGACGGGAATGCGACGACCCAGATCTGAGCGTAGACTTGAGCTCGAAATGGGCTCAGCAGGCCCAAATTGAATTCATGCATATAAAAAAAGGGGAATAATTAATGTACATCAATTGTAAAAGCTAACTAAGACAAGGATTATAACAAATGGTAATAAAGAACTAAAAAATATATTGAGGTAGATTTTATTTATATTAAATCCTAAGAGGGTATAATCCCCCTTTGAACCCTTGGCACTTTAGAGTTCATGAGGGTCTCATGGGCCCCGAGCAGTGCTTGTGTCAAGGAGGGAGATCATAACCACAATGAATTTTCACCCCCAAATTCCCTTAACCACCCATTGTTAATCTTCCTTAGAGGTTTAAACACAAGTAAAGGATCAACACAATAATTTCATATGACCAAGGCACAAACAGTATGTGTTGAACGGTAAACCCTCAAAGGGTCCAAACACATAAAGACTCAACAACTATGATAAATGATATATTGTAATTGTAATGACCCGATCGGTTGTTTTGAGCCTTAAGATTCTGTTCAATAGTTTGAGATCTTGAGTGGCTTCATATTGTGTATTATAACTTGTGTGCATGGTCGGATTTGATTTTCGGATGTTTCGGGATATATTTGGATGAGTGATTCTCACATTAGAAACATAAGTTGAAAATGTTGACCGAGGTTTGAAATTTTATGAAAATGATCGCGTCACAGTGTTCTGACGACTCCGATAGATTTGTATCATGATAATGGACTAGGACGTATGTCTAGAATTGAATTTGGAGGTCTGTTGGTTGATTTGTGTGTTTTTGCCGAATATTGGCAATTTAATGCTTAGAATTTTTATAAGTTTGACCGTATATTGATTTTATGGCTATTCGGTTCATAATTTTGTTTTGGAACTTTTAATAGGACCATTTTGTTATTTGGAACTTCTCTGTAAAGTTTGGCATCATTCTGAGTTGATTTGATAGGAACCAGACGCGCGGTTATGTTTTTAGATGTTTTTGAGTTTCATGTTGATTTCATGTGTTTTGGAGGTCCGATTCATGGTTTCGGATGTTATTTTGATGATTTGATTGCGCAAGTGATTTCAAGTTATGTTTTTTGGCTTGTGTTAATGTTTGGTTTGGAGCCCCGAGGGCTCGGGTGAGTTTCGAACGCATATCGAAGTGTTTGGAATAATTCTAGCATTTGTTGGCTTTTGCATAGATCTTTTGGGAATTGGGTATTTGACTTTGAAGAGTAGCCACCTAACGGATTACAGGTGCGTGAGGGCACCTAGAGCAAATAACTCATAAGAACCGATTTGCATTACTAGAGACTTGGGTAATGACTCGAAATAACCTTGAGGGGAAGGTGTTAGGCACCCCTCGCGGTCCACAATGGTGGGTCCCGGCCGAACTTGATTTTTGTGAATTAGTCATTTAACAAATAGATAGTCTAAGCACAAATATAAGGTAGAGAAAATTTGACAGGTAAGCAGTTTAAGCACATATGTACGATAAAGGAATTTTAACAAATAAGCAGTAATAAGACGAGGGAGGTCCTAGGTTTGTTGGCCTATAGGATCATATCTGTACAATACTCGGTAAGCCTTCCTCAAATAGAGGGGTTACACATGGCATTAGCGCACATGTCATCATTTTCTTCACTACCCAATTACCCTCCCTTTGGTCGTAGCCTAAAGCGTTCTAACAACCTTAAGGTGTATCTTATGCGTGCATTACCCATCCCTTTACTTATATAGTCCCGGAGGTATTTAGGACTCCTAGTTAAGGTGAATCTAGACTCTCCTACAATGACTAAAAGGAGAAAATTCTAGGCGACAACCAAAACAGTTAGGACTGCCAAGTAAAGAACAATTAAGGGGGCTCACATTTTACCTCCACAAATAGAACAAACAAATGCACGTCTCAAGCAACAGTGTTTTAGACATTTGAAAAGAGTCCTAATGACAAGATAGCTAGTTGAGAACAAATCAGAACATATGCAAAGCTTTATTAAAGCGGGAACCAATACCTAATCAGTTTGCCTACTGATTTTAGAGGGGATTGTTGAATCTGGATAGTTAATCAGAAGCACTGTTTTGCAGTTTACATGATTTTTAATCGCCCTACAGGCTTGCCTAGGCGCGTATCAACGACATCCTATGACCATGATATCTAGTCGTTATCCATAAGTGCAACAACCAGTAAAACCATTTTAAACAAGCAGTTTGGGTTCATTAGATCTTATAGGCATGCTGTCTAGATGTTAGGACTGATTTTAGACAATGCAGTAATATGCTGTCTAGTTTGGCTGATTTTAAACTCACAAACATAATGTCCAGAAAGTAAGATTGGTTTTTGTAGACCCTATAAGCATGGCTTCTAAGTGCTAAATATGCTGAACCTATTTAGCATGACTCCTAAATGCATAAATTAATTTTAAACTTATAGTCATGGTATCTAAACGTGCGAGACTGATTGTAACCTATAGGCATGGTATCTAGAATGCAAATAGTCAAACAACACAACGATATGATTTCTGATTGCAGAAGTGGATTTGAACCCTATAGACATGATCTCTATAAAGCATACAAGTGATGAACATTGCAATGTCCTATAGATATGGTTTCTAGGAATGTAAACACTGATTTTAAATCCTATAGACATGATATCTGCCCATTCCCCAACAAAATATGTATAATAATCCCTCCCCATTTTACTAATTTTCCCAATATCTATTTAAAAAGTAAATAATATTATAGACCAAGTGTAAAAATGAATTACAGGAATGATAACAGTATTCTATAGGGAGCCTGGATAGGCCCAAAGCAAAACCTAAGGAACCAGACCTTCAAACAGTCTCTAATGCCACATCTCATAGTGCAAGAGGGGTACCCTGATGTGTAAAAGTTTCCAAGGGCCTCACGGACCCAAGGCAGAGCTCACACCAAGGTCCTCTTAAAATCATCAGCTTGTGCAGTGTGGAGTAGCCAGCCCCAGGATGTCAAAGTTCAGAAGAGCCTCATGGACTCCAAAGTAATGCTCACACTGGAGCGGCAGGAACCTAAGTGTTCTAGGAATTGAAATGGACAGTGCTTTATAAGAGTAGTTTTGAGAAAACAGTTCTTTTTAGACTCTTCAGGAAATAAGGGGCAAACAGGGTCACTCTTGGAACTTACGCAAAGGTTTCAGCAAACAGCATTTAGAAACAAATATCTTAGTTTATTGGCTGTTACTAAGTGACCAAACACAGAAGCAAGGCATGCTGAAGACCAAAACAGCCATATATAAGGGATAGTAGGGATTGGGGAGCAAGGTATACAGATAGGGAGAACATGCTTAGTAGGGGATTAAGACATAGATCTAACTTTAGACATAAGTAAACATGCAAACTTGCTAAAAGTAGATTACCTAGTTCTAATTAAAAAATAGAAGTCGATATGCTATTGTAGTAAACACATGTATTGGAAAGGAGTAGACATAAACACATAGATTGAATATTAATAGACATGCTAGGAAACACATAGTTAGACATGCTATTGACTACATAGAAGTAGCCACATAGATTGGACAGAAATAGTCATGCTAACCAACACATAGATTGAAAAGAAGTAACTATGCTGGTAAACACACAAATTCAAACAGAAGTAACATGTTGATGAACACACATATTTAAACAAAAGTAGCATGCTGACAAACACACAAATTTAAACAGAAGTAGCATGTTGATAAACACACAGATTTAAACAGAAGTAGCATGATGATAAACACACAGATTTAAACAGAAGTAGCATGCTGATAAACACACAAATTTAAACAGAAGTAGCATGCTGATAAACACACAAATTAATTGAATTACAATGGTAGAGACATACCAGATAAGGAAGGAGAACAGAAGGTAAACTAGACAAAATTCAGCATCCTAGCCTTGGATTTCAGCTGGCTAGTCAAGTAGTGATCACAAGTAGCAAAGAGAGAGAGATGAGAGGAAAGTTTTGTGTGTGTGTGAATTAATTGTCCTGTAGAATGAGAGTGCATATATATATATAGAGGAGTCAAATAGTGTAGGTATAAATAAGCCAAGGCAAATTGACATAGCAAAATCAAATCATCAATCAAGCTTGATTGGGGGTAGGAAATTAGAGAATTATACCATAAATAACTCTAATTGAATTTCAAATAAGGCAAGAAGTAGCTTTGACGGTCAATTAGGGTTAGAACCCTTAAATCAAGTAATCAGCTTCACAAATAAGGTAACACGGGTAATCAGAGACCAATCAAAGGGCCAATCAACCCACAGATAGACAAGAGATGTCAATTAAGAACTCAAGATTAAGGAAAACAAATCAGAGATCAGTAAATTAGTTTAGTACACAAATGAAACCCTAGATAATTAGGTTAATCATTCAATTATTTCAAACAATAACGGGCAAGAGGTTGAAATCAAACACTGAATAGTCAAGCAATTGGCCCAGAAACATAACCATGCGAGAAAGACCAGCAGAAACATAAAAACGTCAGAAAACCTTTTGCAAAAACAGAAGTGGAAACCCTAGATAATTAGAAAGATACTTAGGATTGATTAGTAGCAGGAAGATTAGGAGAACATTAAAGAAATAGCCATGGAAACAGAAAGCACTTCAAACATACAGAGATTCGAACAACAGAAATCAGAGAAATCAAAAACCTAAAGTAGCGTAGTGCTAAAAATAGGTTAGTAGTAGAAAAGTAAAAGAACCTTGAAGAATAGCCATGGGAATTTGAAAACATTTCGAACATGCAGAGGATTGAACAACAGATAATAAAGAAATCAAACCTAAGATAACATAGTTTCAGAAATCGACTAATAGTGAAGAAACAAGAAACTCTTTAAAGAAAAATCGACGACGAAGTCAGAAACTTTCTAGATCTTCAAAGATCTGGATGAATTCGTATTTGAAATGAGGGTTTTGAAGAAAGAATGAAAGGGTTAAAAGAATCCAGTCTCAATCAAGAGATTTGAACCGCAAAATTATTGAAATAGTAACACTCACAACCATAGACGGACTCTCAGAGAGTCTTGAACCAGATCTGGTTAGATCTCTTCGAGATCTTTCCAGGAAATCATAAAAATGAGAAACTAGGAGACATAGAAGATCAGTAGGAGCCTCAAACGGCCACGGAAACCCATGGATCGAACAGGAATCAAAGGGATTAGGGCTGGTGGCGGCTAGGGTTAGGTTTAGGTCTCAGAGAGACGGAGAGTGTATGGGATTTTAGGGCGGCCGTTTGTGAATAATGGATAGGGTTTTGGGAGGTCGTTTGGTTAAAATGGTAAGAAGTGATGGTGGCCGTTGATCTCTATGATCAACGGCCAGGATTTAAAGGGTTTGGGGCCGGGTAGGATTTAATTGGGCTAGGGGTAATTGTTTTGGGCCTGGGGAGTTTTGGGCTTGGGGAGTTTTGGGCTGCTTTTGGGTTAATATTAAGGGGTTTGGGTTGGTTTTAAAGGTGGCCAGGTCTGAAAAATAAAAGGCAATTTGTTAAATACCCAAACAATTGATAAAAATTATTTTATGAAATAATTAACAGATTATAAAAAATAATTTTCATGCATAAAATGCTTTAAAATAATTACTCGATATTTTAAAAATATAAAAAGCTATTTTCTGGTAAGAAAACGTAATATTGCATGCATGGGCTATAATTGCAGAGTAATTGCAATTATAACCCCAAAAATACAAATGTGGCTTTTTGCAAAATAATTAAAACTTAGTACAAATGCAAAAGATAAAATTAAGCCACAAAATTATTATAAAACTATTTGTGATGCAATTAGTAATTGTTCATATAAATAAAATGCTGGGATAAATTAATTAAAAATCCCTAAAAATGTAGAAATTATGCAAAAATGTCAATCGATGCTGATGCATAGTTTTGAAGGCATATATGCATTTTAAACATATTATAGGGAAAAATTGGGTATCAACAGCTGCCCCTCTTTACCCCGGAAGGATGAAAGAGTTATCGGGTAAAGAAATGATGGCCAATTTTGACCGATTGGGATATTTCAAAAAATAGAGGCCGAACCCTGGTCTCTGAGCTGCCTACATATCCCTCGCTTTACAGGAATCAGGCCATGTGTAGTTCTGGATTCATTGGCGGAATATACCGATGAAGTCATCACAAGAACGGACACGAGACTTTGGAATGGGTGGAAAGATGGTTATAATAAGCGGTCGGATTTGAGATACTCTGAAAGAACTGGAGCAGGATTGCTTCTATTGGGGTAGCGGTTGCTTATTGGGTCACTTGCAAGTAAAGAGATACTACAAGTATATATTTGTGCGAAAATTTAAACATGATGCAGATTCCCTTCAGACCATGAGAATTGTCTTTAGACGGTTGAGGATGACGTCCTTAGACCATGATGTCCTGGGGCATCAATTGTTCGGTGGGGGATTCGTAGGCCATGAAATGATGTTCTCGGGCCATGAAAATAGTGCCTCCGAACCATGACGCCTTTGAATAATGATATGCAAATTTGAGAGATCCTCAGGCCATGGCATGGTGTCTTCCGGCTATGAGTATGGTGGATTTAGACAATGACACCTTTGGATAATGATATGCAAATTTGAGAGGTCCTCAGACCGTGGCATGGTGTTTTCCGGCTATATGGATAGTGCCTTTAGATAAGGATGCCTTTGGACAAGTTGGCGATATTTCAGCCCAAGAGATGCAATAATATGATGCTAAAAACAACAAGACAAGGCTTAGTCTTGTGAGGTTGAGGGCAGAGCTGCCACGCCCCAAAATCCGAGGAGCGCGACTGGCGCTCAACCGAGTAAACCCGACAAAGCAAGCCTATTAGGTTTTATTCTACCCAAACTAGTTCATGAATAAAGAGGATACGAACTCCATTAATCATACTTTGTACATATATCATTAACGACTTCCATTTCATTTCTATTAGCAACTTCATTCATAATTTTAAAAAATATTACAAGTTTTCTACATCTTTGGCCAATATTAATATTTCTAATTCAATTCCCCATTATCAAACTCCACCCACAACCTGTCTACGGAGCCTCTAAATATAATTGAAGAATAATATGGAAATACAGGCAACAAGGCTCCGACTATACCTCAAATACAAAAGTACATGATAAACAGATGAAACAGGACCCCGAAATGAAATGGGGCTTACCAAGTCAGCTGAAAGGAAGATGCGTCACTAGTTGCGACCAACACTGCCTGCTATGGAAACACCTACATCCATTTAAAGGCGTAGCGCCCCTGGCAAAAGGGACGTTAGTGCCGTCGAATAGCACTAGTATGTATAACTAAACACCATCTCATTAGAAAGAACTATCATATAAGAAAAAAGAAATCATAAGTATTCAACAAAAGCTTTAAGCAATCACCACGTTATCAATTAAAAGTAATCACATAGCTTTCACAATATTTTCATACCTCTAGGTTGGGACATTTCAAAACTTTTCATCATCATTCACAATACCACCGCTTTATTGCACAGAGTCCGATCACGGCCCGATCGGCTAAGCTGCCTCATTTGAGACATATACCTCAATCACTATTTCTTTGTCACTTTTCGGGTTCAATATCAACACATTACCACCATGTGTATAGCATGGCGTCCGATCACGGCCCGATCGGCTAAGCCGTCTTACCAAGACGTTACCTCAATCACAATTTCATCCTCACTTTCGATTTCAATATCAGCACAATACCACCATGTGTGTAGCATGGCGTCCGATCACAACCCGATCGGCTAAGTCGTCTTACTAAGACGTTACCCTTTTCCATTAATCATCTAACTTTAATTTTTGTTTCAATATATTAGTTCATAGGAAATTAGGGCCACAATTTCCACATCATGTCCACTTTCAATACAAACATTGCAAGTTAGGATAACAGGTACAAATAGGAGCAATTCAAGTGTAAACATAGATAAGATTTCACATAGTTGGCATGACAATCTCAATTTAAATCCTGAAATTGAGGTTTAGGCATTCCAACACATGGTTTATATTCTTCGCACATCTTTAAATTAGCAAGAATAGTACATTAAACATATTGAGGCACCCCTATCACGTACACACAGTTGCAAACCCAATTCATGTGAAATAACAATCAATTCATCAATCCAATTTCAGTCTTACCACATTTGCATATACACCAACGGAGCTCGATTTCTAATGAAAGGGGGTTTTAGCCATACATACCTCAAAGAGCTTCGCCTTAAGTTTCTACAATGCACTACCACCTCTAGCAATAACAATAAACAAGGAGATAGCAGAAATCTCTTAATAATTAGGAAGATTACCCATGGTGTAACTCTCTTAGGAATTTCATCAAACACCTAACATGTGAAGTAGACTACAAGGTTTAGAAATGGAAATTCCTTCCTCCCTCAACCAATTTTAACATGAACTACGCATATTAGTTCTTTAACATCACATACTACAACCTAGTTCCACATGCATGGCCTATTTCTAACCCCCACAACATATTTGAACCTTTAACCTCTTGCATGAAATTTTGGAAGTAGGACTTACCCGGATGGAGGACAATCTATGGTTATCTTCCTTGATTCTGGAAGACTTGAGCAAGATTTGGATGCCTATGAAGCTAGGCCCCTCCTTTATCTCTCTATATGCTCCCATCTCTCTCTAGAATCAGTAGAAAATGTCCCCAAATGAAGCCCCTCAACCTATTTATGAAAATGGGGTCCGGTTATAAAAATAGGAAGATTAACCCTCCGAATTCGGGTCTGCGATCGCAGAATGGACCGCATAACAAGAATCCGCAGAGTGCATCATGAAATATGTGCCAAAAACAGGGTAACACTGGCCCAATCTGCGACAGATCTACGATCACAGAGTCAAAAATGCAACATATTGCGATCGCAGATTCGACACAGGATCGCATTTTTCCAGTCTTTGGTAATTTGAGAATAACTTTGTGTAGGAATATCCAAATGACGAACGGTTTGAAGTGTTGGAAACTAGACTCAAAGACCTTTCACATGATAGGTTGTTCATCACATAAAACCTTATACATAGCTAGATATGCTTGTTCAAATTGTGGACTTGTGCAAACTCATTCGGAATATTAGCCCATTACGAAATTTTCTAACTTGACTTAGACTTAGGCCTCCCATTAGACCCCACATTACTTATTATATCTTATTTACCAAATCCAATTGATGCCCATCATGTTAATATCACATAAAACATTATAATTAGCCTACATGGCACCACGAAATCCTAATTTACTTAGCAAAATTTTTCGGGGCCTTACATTCTCCCCCTCCTAGGATCATTCGTCCTCGAATGAGAGGTAGAGCCCGCCCCAAACACCTAGCATAACATATCTCTTTTCTAACCTACCTCAAGTCCCTAAATTTTGACTAACTCCCAAATTTTACAGAAATTTCGGCAGAGCCTCCTTTGTAACTAGGACTGTCCACCTGCCAGAGAATCACCAAAACCATCCTAAAAACACATACACAACTCGACAAAGCACCCCAATGTATATATCAATAATACGAACCTCAGCATTACAAGCGCTACATTATCATAATGATACATGAACATGGACTACACATTTTTAAATCACAACACCTATAAGGTACCTTTCAAATCAAAACCAATTGTTACACAATCAAGCAAAACTTTTTTTTCTTTCCACGACACTTTCGGCCTACAAGGTGGCCTCCTCGACTTACAGGCTTTACCACAACACATTCACGAGAACAATCCCAACCTCCAACCTTATCTAACAAGGATGACAACTAGATACCTCGCATAAGCTAACTATCCATTAACTTCACCTTAAATAATTTCTACCCGAATGATGCATAAAGGATCCCCAACTACCTTCCTAGACATAGACATGTGAATACACAAAATATATGGGGGACAACTATGAGGAAACTTCATACTCCTAGTGGGCCTGATGTGAAATACACTTATTCTACCTTCATTATCAATTCACAAAACATCATTAGAGGGAAAATATTGAGAATAACCCATTCACATTCCTAAACTCTAAATCTCTACGCGAACACCCACGCTAAACTTTTGATGACCTTCAACAATTACTCTAAGATGTGCTATCATATGCTGACCACAAAAATTACCTATCGAATATATGTGATCACACTGTGAAGCTTCCTTTATGACTTGTTTGAACCTTCAATACCCAATGGATTTAATACAATGAGGGACAACAGAGTTTAAGATAAGGCTGGAATTATTCAGGAATCCATTAATGTGCTGAGCAGAGTATTTCATGAGGTTATATGCTAAGAGACACAAAGATTACTACTAACAATACTGATATGGTTAATCATTGTGACGACATGAATTATTAGACAAATAAGGCATAGGGGTAACTCATACATTGGCAATAGGAACCATTAAAGAGGAATATTCAAGTACGTGACCAAGTCGTCTCCTGGAGTGTAGGGAAAATCCGTTTATCAAGAATGAGAATACTCTGGCACCTTGAATGCGATATGGGTTTCAAAATACATGAAGTTGAATTACACTCTTAACATTAACTGACACAAGGAATCTATGCCACAAGCCCATGAAGATGAAAAGAAGTTGAACACTTATAAGATTATCATATTTCAAACACCTTGACCCTTTCTGATAATTGATCCTATATGAGAGAATTAAAGATACGACAACTTGTCCTTCAAATCAATATGCTCATGATATGTGCAAAAATTTGAAGGCATCTAATCTCAACCTTTCATGAGTAAAACCACATAGGTAATCTTTACGAAGGTGCATGCATAGGCACAAATGAGCAGACATTGTCCATAAAAAGATTTTGTTACAAATTCATCGGATGTAGTCCCCTGTTGGAAATTTGGGAAAGAAAGAGGGAAGTATTAATCCTAGAGTTATAACTCCATTCAAGGACGTACATATAGAACTTAATTCCACAAGAGGATGTAAATAAGAGAATTTGTGATAGAGTGGATTCACGAACAATAGGTGTCCTTCAAGGAGTAGGTACACACAAGTTTTTGTGACTCACATCTTACTAAGGCCATGTTTATGAGGACTCTTCAATAAGGATGTAGACACGCAATGAGTAAATTTTTTTTGTGTTGTTCATAATGACGTACTAGGGAGTGACTTACTTGGTGTCTTTAGGTTGATAGGGAAATAACTTAATCGATGCCCCTCAACTCCACATCCCTAACACACGTTGGTAACATACAAATATACTACATTATCCGGTGGTGCCGTGACATTAAGAGGAACAAGGGTACTCCCCTTAGCAACAAGTTCTACCAATCACTCCATGGCTCGATACATTCTCATAACAAACGCTTGGGCAATCTCCCTCAGATTCAATGGTGGGGTCATTCCCTCCTTAATGCTTCAAACTCGTGGATTATGGTATCGAGATTACTCATCTGGAGAATAAGACATAGCTAGGAAATTAGCTCCCTATCTTGGGTTCTATCATACGATCTAGAGTATCAAAGAAGGATGAAATTCCTAAATGTCCGAATAGCCTCCAACTTATTGATATGGTCGACAACACACCGATAAGAAGGACTCTACTAGACACGGCTCCGAGACATCCTAGGACACTTTAAAACCTTAGGCTCTAATACCAAGTCTGCCATGCCCCAAAATCCGAGGAGCGCGACCGGCGCTCAACCGAGTAAACCCAACTGAGCAAGCCTTTTAGGTTTCATTCTGCCCAAACTAATTCATGAATAAAGAGGATATGAACTCCATTAATCATACTTTGTACATATATCATTAATGACTTCCATTTCATTTCCATTAGCAAGTTCATTCATAATTTTCAAAAATATTACAAGTTTTCTACATCTTTGCCAAACATTAATATTTCTAATTCAATTCCCCATTATCAAACTCCACCCACAACCTATCTACGGAGCCTCTAAATATAATTGAAGAATAATAGGGAAATTCCGGCAACAAGGCTCCGGCTATACCTCAAAATACAAAAGTACATGATAAAAAGATGAAACAAGACCCCGAAATGAAGTGGGGTTCACCAAGTTAGCTGAAAGGAAGATGCGTCACTAGCTGCGACCAACACTGCCTGCTATGGAAACACCTACATCTATTTAAAGACGTAGCGCCCCCGGCAAAAGGGACATTAGTGCCGTCGAATAGCACTAGTATGTATAAC
The DNA here is from genome assembly GCF_001879085.1 of Nicotiana attenuata. NCBI lineage: Eukaryota > Viridiplantae > Streptophyta > Magnoliopsida > Solanales > Solanaceae > Nicotiana > Nicotiana attenuata. The sequence continues at coordinate 57,912 of NW_017670347.1, read as the reverse complement.
TAAACGCCATCTCATTAGATAGAACTATCATACAAGAACAAAGAAATCATAAGTATTCAACAAAAGCTTTAAACAATCACCACGTCACCAATTAAAAGGAATCACATAGATTTCACATAATTTTCATACCTCTAGGTTGGGACATTTCAAAAAATTTCATCATTATTCACAATACCACCGCTTTATTGCGCGGAGTCCGATCACGGCCCGATCGGCTAAGCTGCCTCATTTGAGACATATACCTCAATCACTATTTCTTTGTCACTTTCCGGGTTCAATATCAACACATTACCACCATGTGTGTAGAATGGCGTCCGATCACGGCCCGATTGGCTAAGCCCTCATACCAAGACGTTACCTTAATCACAATTTCATCATCACTTTCCGATTTCAATATCAGCACAATACCACTATGTGTGTAGCATAGCGTCTGATCATGGCCCGATCGGCTAAGCCGTCTTACCAAGACGTGACCCTTTTCCATTAATCATCTCACTTCAATTTTTGTTTCACATATATCAGTTCATAGGCACTTAGGGCCACAACTTCCACATCATGTCCACTTTCAATACAAACATTAACAAGAGCAATTCAAGTGTAAACATAGATAAATTTCACATAGTTGGCATGCTTATCTCAATTTAAATCCTGACATTGAGGTCTAGGCATTCCAACACATGGTTTATATTCTTCACACATCTTTAAAATAGCAAGAATAGTACATTAAACATATTGAGGCACCCCTATCATGTATACACAGTTGCAAATCCAATTCATGTGAAATAACAATCAATTCATCAATCCAATTTCAGTCTTACCACATTTGCATATACACCAACGGAGCTCGATTTCTAATAAAAGGGGGTTTTAGCCATTCATACCTCAAAGAGCTTCCCCTTAAGTTTCTACAATACACCAACACCTCTAGCAATAACAATCTATAAGGAGATAGCGGAAATCGATTAATAATTAGGAAGATTACCCATGGTGTAACTCTCTTAGGAATTTCATCAAACGCCAAACATGTGAAGTAGACTACAAGGTTTAGAAATGGCAATTCCTTCCTCCCTCAACCAATTTTAACATGAACTACACATATTAGTTCTTTAACATCACATACTACAACCTAGTTCCACATGCATGGCCTATTTCTAACCCCCACAACATATTTGAACCTTTAACCTCTTGCATGAAATTTTGGAAGTAGGACTTACCCGGATGGAGGACAATCTATGGTTATCTTCCTTGATTCTGGAAGACTTGAGCAAGATTTGGATGCCTATGAAGCTAGGCCCCTCCTTTATCTCTCTATATGCTCCCATCTCTCTCTAGAATCAGTAGAAAATGTCCCCAAATGAAGCCCCTCAACCTATTTATGAAAATGGGGTCCGGTTATAAAAATAGGAAGATTAACCCTCCAAATTCGGGTCTGCGATCGCAGAATGGACCGCAAAACAAGAATGTGGGCCGCAGAATACATCGCTAAATAGGTGCCCAAAACTGGGCAACACTGGCCCAATCTGCGATAGATCTGCGATTGCAGAGTAAAAAATATGCGACATATTTGCGATCGCAGATTCAACACAGGATCGCATTTTTCCAGTCTTTAGTAATTTGATCATAACTTTGTGTAGGAATGTCCAAATGACAAACGGTTTGAGGAGTTGGAAACTAGACTAGAAGACCTTTCATATGATAGGTTGTTCATCACATAAAACATTATACATAATTAGATATGTTTGTTCAAAGTGTGGACTTGTGCAAACTCACTTGGAATTTTAGCCCATTATGAAATTTTCTAACTTCACTTAGACTTAGGTCTCCCATTAGACCCCACATTACTTATTATATCTTATTTACCAAATCCAATTTATCACCATCATGTTAATATCACATAAAATAGTATAATTAGCCTACATGGCACCACGAAATCCTAATTTACTTAGCGAAATTTTCCGGGGCCTTACAAGAGCTTAGCCCGAAAGAGGAGAAAATAAATAGTGCCGGGGAGGCACTGCTTAGTATCGGCAAATAAAGGCGATGATTAGCCTTGTACAGATAGGAGGCAAAGCTTAGCCTCATGCAAGATTCAGGACAGGGCTTAGTCCTATACAAATAGAAGGCAGAGCTTAGCCTTATGCAGATATGGAGGCAGGGCTTTGCCTCATGCAGATGGAGACAGAGCTTAGTCTCATGCAAGATTCGGGATAGGGCTTATTCCCAAGCAGATGGAAGGAAGAGCTTAGACTTATGCAAAATAGAGGCAGGGCTTAGCCTCATGCAGGATTCGGGACAGGGCTTAGTCCCATGCAAGTGGAAGACAGAGCTTAGCCTTATCCACATATGGAGGAAGGGCTTAGCCTCCTACAGGATTCGGGACAGGGCTTAGTTTCATGCAAGATTTGGGACAGGGCTTAGTCCCATGCAGATAGAAGGCAGAGCTTAGCCTTATGCAAAATTGAGGCAGGGCTTAGCCTCATGCAGGATTCCGGACAGGGCTTAGTCCCATACAAGGGGAAGGTAGAGCTTAGCCTTAAGCAAAATGGAGGCAGGGCTTAGCCTTATGCAGATAGAGACAGAGCTTGGTCTCATGCAAGATTCGGGACAAGTCTTAGTCCCATGCAAATGGAAGGCAGATCTTAGCCTTATATAGATGTGGAAGTAGGGCTTAGTCTCATGCAGATGGAGACAGAGCTTAGTCTCATGCAAGGTTCGGCATAGGTCTTACTCCCATGCAAATGGAAGGCAGAGCTTAGCCTCATGCAAAATGGAGGCAGGGCTTATCCTCATGTAGATGTGGAGGAAGGGCTTAGCCTCATATAAGATTCGGGACAGGGCTTAGTCCCATGCAAATGGAAGGCAGAGCTTAGCCTTATGCAAATGGAGGTAGGGTTTAGCCTTTTGCAGATGTGGAGGCAGGGCTTAGCCTCATGCAAGATTCAGGACAGGGCTTGGTCCCATGAAAATGGAAGGCAGGGCTTAGCCTTATCCAAAATGGAGGCAGGGCTTTACCTCATGCAGATGTGGAGGCAGGGCTTAGCCTCATGCAAGTTCGGGATAAGGCTTAATGGAAGGCAGAGCTTAGCCTTATGCAGATATGGAGGTAGGGCTTAGCCTCATGTCGATGGAGACAATGCTTAGTCTCATGCAAGATTCAGGACAGGGCTTAGTCCCATGCAAAAATAAAATAGCAGGTGATAGCAGAGTTTTCTTAGCTGATAATAGATTTTAGTATCACAGTTGTTATGAAGATTGTGACTTGGAAGCATGTATATTCTTCGCTCCTGCATCCAAAGAAAAATCGTGTGTTCTGTGAATGGGAGGGTCCTCCTCAAAATTCTGCCCCAGCTTCTGATTGATTTCTGACTTTTTGGCATATGATGGCGTTGGCTGGACTGGCTTCGGAATTTTGCGGGTCCTCCTCAAAATTCTGCCCTAGTTTTTGGTTCTGGGGGGATAAATATTTTATTATGATATGACCAAACCCATAGGGCTATCTACGTATCCCCTCTTAAACGGGAATCAGGTCAAGCATAGTCCAATTTACATCATTTTGTGAAAACATAAATAGTTACACAAAGTATCGTTTGACTACATCTGAGTTAATCGGTTTTGGCCAGACTTCTCCGTCCATTTCTGCAAGTATGAGGGCTCCTCCTGTCAATACTCTATGAACCATGTAAGGGCCTTTCCATTTGGGAGAGAATTTCCCTTAAGCTTCATCTTGATGCGGAAAGATCTTCTTTAACACCAGCTGCCCCGGTGTGAACTGCCTCTAGTTGACTCTTTTATTGAGGGCTCTAGACATTCTGTTTTGATAAATTTGCCTATGACACACTGCATTCATCCTTTTTCTGTCGATGAGAGCTAGCCGCTCATAATGGCTCCTTATCCATTCTACATCGTTAAGCTCATCTTCTTGTATGATTCTCAGAGAAGGGATCTCCACTTCAGCGGGAATAGCAGCTTCAATACCATAAACCAGCAAGTAGGGAGTTTCCCTGGTTGATGTGCGGATTGTGGTACGATATCCCAATAAAGCGAATGGCAACTTCTCGTGCCATTGTTTGTGCTTTTCTACCATCTTTCTCAGCATCTTCTTGATATTCTTGTTAGCGGCTTCTATATCTCTGTTCATCTGAGGTCTATAGGTTGTGGAATTCTTGTGCTTGATTTTGAAAGTCTCACACATGGTCTTCATTAGATCACTGTTGAGATTGGAGGCATTATCAGTGATGATTGATTTGGCGACCCCGAACCGACAAACGATATGGTCGCAGCCAAAATCTGCTACGACCTACTTAGTTACCGCCTTGTAAGATGCTGCTTCGACCCATTTGGTGAAGTAATCAATAGCTACGAAGATGAACCGATGCCCATTTGAGGCGGTGGGCTCGATTGGACCAATGACATCCATTCCCAGGCGGCAAATGGCCAAGGTGAGCTTGTTGCATTGAGCTCATTTGGCGGCACTTTTATCATATCGGCATGTACTTGACATTGGTAGCATTTTCGAACATACTAACACAATCTGTCTCCAGGGTCATCCAGAAATAACTGGCCCTAAGTATCTTTTTGGCCAAGACAAAGCCATTCATATGAGGGCCGCAGGTGATCTGCTAGTCCTGTCCCTTGAATGCTTTCTGAGTCACATAAACAATGTCAAACTTGCTCAACAATATTTGCCACTTAGCCAACTTGCCGATGGGCATGGGTTTCTGAAAGATATATTTCAAGGGATGCATCCTTGAATGAGGTATGTTGTGTAGCCACAGAAGTAATGCCTTAGCTTCTGAGCTATCCAGGTTAGAGCGCAGCAGGTACGTTCCAACAGAGAGTACCGCGCTTCATATGGACTGAACTTGTTACTCAAGTAATAGATAGTTTGTTCCCTTTTCCCTGTCTCGTCGTGCTAACCCAGAATGCAGCCGAAGGCTCCATCTAGTACTGCAAGGTAGAGTAGCAAGGGTCTACCTGGCTCTGGCAGGACCAAGACTGGTGGTGTTGATAAGTACTCCTTGATTTTGTCGAAATCTTCTGACAATCTTCGGTCCAACTAGTTGCAGCATCTTTCTTCAACGTCTTGAAAAATGGCTCACATATAATTGTGGACTAGGCTATGAACCGACTGATATAGTTTAGCCATCCTAGAAAACTCATTACATCTTTCTTACTCTTTGGTGGTGGCAGCTCCTGGATGGCATTGACTTTTGACAGATCCAATTCTATCCCTCGACGACTGACAATGAACCTTAGTAACTTTTCGGCAGGAACCCCAAATGCACATTTATGGGGTTTAGTTTTAGGTTGTACCTTCGCAGTCTGTCGAAAAACTTCCTCAAATTGGCTATATGATCTGTGTCTTTCTTGGATTTGATGATGACATCATCCACATATACTTCGATCTCCTTATGTATCATGTCATGAAAAATGGTAGTCATAGCCATCATGTAGGTGGCCCCAGCATTTTTTTTGACCGAATGGCATCATCTTATAATAGTATACTCCCCATGGTGTAATGAAGCAGTTTTCTCAGCGTCCTCTTCGTCCATCCAGATCTGATGGTAATCGGCAAAACAATCTACAAACGACTGGAGTTCATGTTTGGCACAATTGTCGATTAGGATGTGTATGTTTGGAAGCGGGAATTCATACTTTGGGCTGGCCCAGTTGAGATCCTGTTAATCAACGCAGACCCTGACCTTCCCATCCTTCTTTGGAACTGGCACGACGTTGGCTAGCCATGTTGGGTATTCAACCACCCTGAGGACCTTGGCCTTGATTTTCTTAGTAACCTCCTCCTTGATTTTCAGACTCATGTCAAGCTTGAACTTCCTGAGTTTCTGTTTTACTGGTGGACATGCTGGGTTTGTGGGCAACTTGCGAGCCACAATGTATGTACTTAACCCGGTCATATCATCGTATGACCATGCAAAGATGTCCTCATACTCTTTCAAGAACTGTGTGTACTTTTCTTTTTTTGATGGTGACAAGTGGATGCTGATACGGGTTTCCTTGACAGTTTCGGAGTCTCCCAAGTTGATTCTTTCTATTTCGTCTAGATTGGACTTAGGCTTGTTCTCAAAGTCTTCTACTTCTCTGACAATTTCCTCGGGTATGACATCTTCTTCTTCTGAATCACTATCCTTTTGTTGTGTTGTCTCATTACATGTCACAGTTGTTGGTTCATCGAGACAGGAAATAGTAATGTTGTATAGATAACGATATGAGAGAAAAATGGTAATAATAAATATTGATTTATTGAAACATAAAAGAGATTTTTAACAACGTTTTTTGGAACATTGGAAATATTATTTAAAACAAAATGCCAAAAGGGAAATCATTTTTCTTAGAAAATAAACAAAACAATGTTGTTCAGCCTTGCTACCCCGGGACTCGTCACACCCTGGATGGTCTGACAGTCCAATTCATGAGGAATGATCCTCTCTCCACAGCTCGGATGGTAGGTCCTTCCTCCTCCTCCTCCTCAACAATTATACAACAATCCATGTCCTCCTCTTCCAGGAACAGGTTCCTTAAGGATGTCAGTGCTTCTTCCTCATCTGATCCCCATATGATGTCCGCCTATTGGAAAGTCTAGCTCAAGTGCGGTATAGGCTGCTCCAATGGATAGTACGGACCTCGCCATGGTGGTGACCAGTCATTGTATTCTTGCCAGGTGTATTAATACCCCAGCCCAAAAGTGGTACCATGGTACTTTGGCTGTATCGGCTTGGTGATGCCTTGAATACTTTTACCAAGATCATTGCCAGGCTCATACCCTCCCCAGTTCTTCATGCTTTCTATCTTGCCATCCCACCACTTATCTTTGTCAATTGCATTGACCCGGTCGATGTGATGATAAGTTTCTCCACCTAGCTTTATCATATTCTCGACCATCGGAATAGTCTGACGGGTGTAAATGGGGTTGCTCCCGTCTCCATGGATAATCACCTCCTGATGGTTCCACTCAAATTTCACTACCTGATGCAAAGTTGATGCCCCAGCCCCAGCAGCGTGTATCCATCGTCATCCCAACAACAGATTGTAGGATGCAGATATGTCCAGCACCTGAAACTCGACATCAAACCATGTAGGCCCCATTTATAGATAGAGATTAATTTCCTCGATGGCATCTCTCTAAGACCCATCAAATGCCTTTACGTTCATGGTCCCTTCTCATATCTTGTATAGGCCTTTGCCCAACCTCTTCAGTGTTGTTAGTAGGCAAATATTGAGACTGGATCCTCCATCAATCAGGACCCCGGTAATGATGTAGTCTTCGCATTGCACTGTGATATGCACCGCGCTATTGTGATTCAAACCCTCAGGCGGCAACTCATCCTTGTGGAAAGTGATTTTGTGACTTTCCAATACCTGTCCCACCATGTTAGCCATTTCTCCGCTTGTGATGTTATTTGGCACATATGCTTCGTTCAACACTTTCATCAAAGTGTTCATGTGTGCTTCTGAGTTCTGTAGCAGCTACAAGATAGATATTTGAGCAGGAGTCTTGTTCAGATGATCAATGACCGAATACTCTCTTGCTTGTACTTTCCTCCAGAGGTCATCTAGACCTGTTTCAATAACGGGAGGTCAGTTAGAGGCCTATTTTCTGGACTCTTCCAAATGCTCGGGTGTATAGACCCTTCCAGTCCTAGTCATCCCTTGTGCAGCACCAAATTCCCCCATTTGGGTTTTTCCTTTTCTTCTAGCTTTGGCCACATAATCCCATGGTACAGCCTCGATGCTGAAAGATGGTGTGGTTGATACAGCCACTGTAAATGGTGTGGCTACTTTCACCTAAAATGGAGTAGGTGCAACTGTAGGGGGTGCTACCTCAACTTCAAATGGGACTGATGCAGTTACCTCGACCTCCACCGGCGGCTGTACTTGCACTATAATGGGATTAAGTGTGACCGCGAGTTTCTTGGGGTGGTCACCCTCTTTGATAAGTCCAAGTGATCCCTCCGGATCCCATTCTTCATTTTTTCTCTATCACATTGACACCTTCACCCTTGTGATCTGGGAAGGGGTTATTGCGGACATTAGGTATGGCCTCCTTTTCCTGGATGATCTTGTTGTCAATCAAAATTTGGATTTTGTCCTTCAACGGGAGGCATTCATCAATGGTTTTCCCTATCATAACGAAATGGTACGCACAAGTCTTATTTGGGTTGACCTATGGGGATAAGTTCTCTGGGGCCACAGCAAGGATGGGAAAGACGTAACCAGTAGCTTTCAACCTCTCATATAGCTGGTAGATGGGTTCAGCAATGGCATTGTATTTTTTGGGAGGCCTGCTGTCAAAATGAGGTTGCGGTCTTTGGTAATTTTGACGAGTTGGAGGTGAGTGAAAATGTGATGGTTGGGAATTATAGGTATGATAGGCGGTGGCTAGTTGGGAATATCTGGGGGATGAGGGTTGATATGTAGGTAGAGGTGACGGTTGATAGGTGGGTGGAGGTGCTTGATACGCAAGTTGAGAGGTTCGGTATACGAATAGAGTTTTGGGCCCTTGGGCGACCATCACTGCTCCCACGTCCTTCTTCTTAGATATACCCCCTGACTGCAATACTTTATTAGTGGCCTGCAATGCCTCAAAGTTTGTTACCATCCCGCTTTTGATGCCTTCTTCGATCCTTTTGCCAAGTTTGATGATATCAGAGAACCTATGGTTTTCAATAACCATCAATCTTGCATAATATTGCGGATCCTGTGCTCTGACAAAGAACTTGTTCATCCGTTCCTCGTCCAATGCTGGCCTGACATTGGCCGCTTCTGACCTCCTATGAGTAGCATACTCGCGGAAAGTTTCGGTGGGCTTCTTCTTGAGGTTCTGAGTGTAGAAGACATCTGGTGCATTCTCTGTGCTGAACCTAAATCGGTCCATGAAATCAGATTCCATACTCACCCAGTTGGGCCATTTCTTGGGATCCTGGCTGATGTACTAAGACAAGGCATCTCCCGTAAGACTCCTCATAAAAAGCTTCATCCGGATCTTTTCATCTTTTCCGACCCCGATAAGCTTGTCACAATAGGTCCTTAAATGAACCCTGGGATCACCTATACCGTCAAACATCTCGAACTTGGGAGGTTTGTAGTCCTCTAGAAGTTCTACATCCAGCTGTATGCATAGGTCTTCATAGTTCAGACCTTCTATCCCCTTGCCTCCTTCTACGCCTTGAACTTGACTGGTCAACTTCTTGAGATCCTCGATCAGGTTCTTAATGAGCATGTCCTTCTGAACAAATTCCGGTGCATAGGAGATGGATTGAGTGGAGTGAGGTAGGGTCTCCACATATATAGGGTTGTTTTGGTGACCTGGAATTTGAGTATAGTGGTGATCATTGGTGGAATTCTGGGGTTCAGGAATGATTGGTGGAGTATTTTGTGGAGTGTGGTAGGTGTTTGGCTGGTATTGTGGTGGGATAGTTTGGTTTGTGGGGGAGTTGTATAATGGTGAGGTATGGGAGGATTTTGTGGGTGCTTGTTGGGTGTGTTTTGAGGTGGTGCGGATTTCTGAGTGTTTGGATGACTGATGTCTGGGATGCTGAGTGAGAAGGATAGGTTTGCACATTCCGAACATGCTCAAGCTCACCCTGCTTCATTTGGGGCCAGAGTACCCCGACCATCATAAGTTTCTACATGTTCAACCTGTGTGCCTTTCTGGAGACGTTCAAATCTTCCATTTTTGCTTTTCCTTAGCCTTTTGGTGGACTGGGAGGAGGAGAAGGTGGAGGGCCCCTAGATCTTGTGTGATAAGTTGATGATGCCAGTATGCAGGAACCAACCTTTGGGGAATGGGAATAATGAAAAGAAAGAAAGAAAAACAAAATGTAGCCAAGTCAGTAATGATTCTGAAAAGTTTGCAGCTATTTAAACTCGTATCGCGGGAATATGGATTCGCGTCCTGATTTGGAAGCCCCGTTGTGCCCGAGGTAGGCCTAGAGACAAATAAATTTTGAAAAATTTAGTGCCAATAATTGCCTCATTTCATTCATGCGAAAATAGACGACCCAAAATGATACTAAATAAAATAATGTCACTAATGGAACTTGGCCTTATTACATTTAAAAAGCAAGTAAACCTAATCTATTTGGTCCCAGAAGGACCCTCTTCAGACCGGATGCTCTTGTCGATCAATTCCCCCAGTTCGCACAGGTTCAGCAGTAAGAATGCCCTTGCCAAACGCCCTCCTTCGTTTCTCTCAGCGTTTTGGCAATCGGTGACTCTCCTCCTCATTTTCCCTTCCAGTTCCATCAGACTGTACTCCAGATACTCCAACCTTTCGCTAGATTTAACAGCCATTTCATTCCACCCATTGATCATTTCCATGTCGGCCTTATGCTGCTCCATATGCTCAGCTTTAGACTCACGAACTCTCTTGCGCAATTTGTTGTACTTTACCTGTGCTTCGGCAACTTCGTCTATAACCCTGTTTCCTGGACCAACCCTTGGCTCGAAGATCCACGCTATGTTATCATCCAACTATGTGGGTTAAAAGTATGTATGACCTACATGATATCGATCCGGCTCAATGGTATCCTTTTCCACGATAATCTTCAAGCTCCACATGTGTTGTGCTTCATTCATATATGGGATGGAGTCACCCTGAAAATCGGCTATAAAGTGACTCATCTTAGCGACTCGCGGTACGACTTGTCTCCTTCCTGCTTGTCTCATAACCCTGAGGGGAGTGTAAGGGTATATGCCCCTTAACTCAATTAGTACCAAGTGGGGAGTATCCATGTATCTGATGATGAACTCTTCAGTAGGGAACTATTCGAACATCCATTGAACCTGTTCCTCAGTCAGATTGTGGAAAAACTGTACCCATCCTATAGCGTCTTTTGGTTGAGCAAACATGTTCGGAATATATGTCATTTTCTTGGGATGGTGGGAGGCTATATGATCATTCCACGGTCATCGTGGAAACTTTTGACGGTATTGACCCTATTGGAGATGTTCTAGCAGCCAAACTTGCAGCAGCAAATTGCAACCCTCGAAGAATCTGAACCCCTTCTGACAGCGTTCCAAGGCTTGATACATATCTGCGATGATCATAGGGACAATGGTATATGTCTGCCATAGTTTTTGCCACCATGGCCAGCCTAGTGTGGATTCTTTCCCCTTGGAACGGGACACTAGCATGCCCAAGAAACACACAATGAACACAAAGACCCTACGATGAAACCAACCCAAGGAGGTGATGGAGAATTCATCATCTAAGATACGGTAAGACCTGCTATGACCGTATCGCTCATAAAGGAAATCGAAAGGTACATAAGAGTTTTTTAAGCACTCCAAGTCATCATTCTTTTTTAACCCGATCATCTTCAAAAATCCCCTAGTGGTGCGGTTTTCTGGTGCCAATTCTCACGCTCCAAAACCAAGAAGCGCGACCGGCGCTCAACCGAGTAAACCCGACTAAGCAAGCCTGATAGGTTTTATGCTACCCAAACTAATTCATGAATAAATAGGAGATAAATTCTATCAATCATACTTTATATATATTTCATTAACCTCCATTTTGTTTTCATTAGCAGTTTCAACCATAATATCTAGAATATTACAAGTTTTATACATCCTTGCCAAATATCAATATGTCTAATTTAATTCCAATACCTGACACCACCCATAACCTGTCTACGGAGCCTCTAAATACAACTGAAGAGAAATATGAAAATGCCGGCAACAAGGCTCCGGCTATACCTTAAAATACAAGTACATGATGAACAGATGATACAGGACCACGAAATGAAGTGGGGCTCACCAATTCGGATCAAAAGAGGATACGCCACTAGTTGCGACCAACACTATCTGCTATGGAACCACCTATATCTATTTAAAGATGTAGCGCCCCAGGCAAAAGGGACATTAGTACTATCGAATAGTACTAGTATGAATAGCTAAAAGTCCTCTTTCAAAATCGAATACCAATGTAAAAAAAGACAACCATGTAAACAACAAGTAACAATCAATGATATCCAAAGGCCAAGTTAAACATAACAATTTTTCAATATACGAAAGTTCATATGGTGTAAATGAAACTCGGGATATGAAGAGAATATTATTATTGGATAGAAGATATTTAATACCGATTCACCACAATTCACAATACCACTATTCACAATGCCATTTTTCACAATATGCACATCACAACCAACTCCCAATTTCAATCACAATTTCTGTGCCTTTATATACATATACATATTCCACCGTGAATCTTAGCACGGAGTCCAATCACGACCCGACCGGCTAGGTCATCTCCCTTCGAGACATTTTCCACAATATCAATTCCCATTTCAAGCATAATTCCACTATGTGTGCTACATGGCGTCCGATCTCGGCCCGATCGGCTGAGCCGTCTTATTTGAGACGTGTACCTCAATTACAATTTCATTGTCACTTTCCAGTTTTAATATCAACACAATACCACCATGTGTGCGACATGGCATCCGATCTCGGCCCGATCGGCTAGGCCGTCTTACCATGACGTTTTTCCTTTTCCATCAATCATCTCATTTCAAGTTTATATCACACATATCAATTCATCGGCACTTGGGGCCACAATCCTTACATCATACTTGGCACTTGGCCGCATTTCATAATTCGAGTTCTTTCCACATATTTCACACCAATATCAATTCCAACATTAAACATTTCAATTCAAGATAATAGGCACATACGAGAGCAATTATGGGTCGTAAACATAAAGAGGGTTCCACACATTTCGGCATAACCATCTCAAATCAAACTCGACTTGAAGTCTTGACATTTTAGCACATTTTTCACATTCTTCACACATTCTTATTTGACAAAATAGCATATTGAAAGCATTGAGATACATATTACACATATATTCTTGCCACATAAATTCATTTAGTTCACTTCAAACATCTTTATAGATTACCAGCAACTAGGCACAATCAATCAAATACATTTGGTACACATAAGAGAAATTAAGAGTATCAACCATATCGAGTCTTCTCACACAATTTGGCATACTAACCTTTATTTGAAACACGACTCAAAGCCGTAACATTTTAATACGCAAATCATACTTATATTATATATATATATATATATNATATATATATATATATATATATATATATATATATATATATATATATATATATATATATATATATATATATATTTTATTCTTAAGGCTCATTTCGGAATAGTCAAGTTTATAGGTAATAACCCCGAATATAAGATTTATGAACTTTGAGCCAACCATACTTGAACTTATGAAAACATTTATGGAATTCGATTCTAAGAGAGAAAGTTTAGCCAACATACCTTGTTTATGCATTCCTTAAGTTACTGCAACGTTCTGAAAATTTTAGCAATCCCAATCTACTTTGAGAAATAACAAAAATCGAACACAAATTAGGAACATACTCATGGTTTCGGCTCATTTGAGCATTTTATCAAACACTAGTTGTGCATCTTAATTTCAAAGCTCTTTTACAAGATTTCCCTCATTCCCCAACCCAATCTTTACTTATTTGTGTTAAAAAATCTTCCCTCAAACTTAATTTGTACATGCATATATAGATAATACTATTAGACCCAAGAATCATACCTCAATAACCCATCTTATACCCCAAACTCAAAATTAAGGTCTAGTGTATAGAACCTTACCTCTTAGATGAAGATCTTGTGACTGGGTTCTTTGATTCTTGAAGATTGATGCTAGATTGGATGGTTTGAATGTTGGGTTCCTCCTTTTGTCTCTAAAATGCTCTCACCTCTCTCTAGAATGCTCATAAAATCACCCCAAAATGATCCCCAAAGTCTATTTATCAAAATGGGGTCGGGTTATGAAAATAAGGAAATGAAGCCTCTGAAACAGGGTCTGCGGTCGCATAATAGACCGCAAAATTGGTATGTGGGTCGCATAATGCACCGCAAAACTGGTGCTCAGAACTAGGCTACATTGGATAGGTCTGCGACCATTTTGCGGTCGCATAACCACTTCTACGGTTGCAGAATTGGCCGCAGAATGGGATTTTGCCAGCTTTTGGTAATTTGGCCATAACTTTGTGTAGGAGTGTCCAAGTGATGAACGGTTTGAAGCGTTAGAAAATAGACTCGAGTACCTTTCATTTTACAGGTTGTTCATCACATAAAACCTTAGATATATTTAGATATGCTCGTCCAACATGGGAACTTGTGCGAACTCATTTTGAATTTTAGCCTATTATGAAATTTTTCAATTTTACTTAGGCCTTTCCTTGGACCCCAAATTACTTATTATAAGACTTATACACTTATTTACCAAATCCAATTGATGCCCATCATGTTAATAGCACGTAAAATATTATAATTAGCTTATCTCGCACCACGAAATTCTAAATTACTTAGCAAAATTTTCCGGGGCCTTACATTCTCCCCCGCTTAGGATCATTTGTCCTCGAATGAGGAGTAGAGTCCGCCGTAAATGCTTAACATAATATATTCCTTTTTTTTTTCACATATCTCAAGTCCCTAAATTTTGACTAACTCCTAAGTCTTTCAGAAATTTCGGCAGAGTCTCCTTTGTAACTAGGCCTATCCACCTGCCAGAGAACCACAAAAAAAAAAATCCTAGAAACACATCAACAACTCGACGAAGCACCACATTTTATATATCAATAACACGAATCTCAGTATTACGAGCACTACATTATCATAATGATACCTGGACATGGACTGTACATTTTTTTAAATCATAACACCTATAAGGTACCTTTCAAATCAAAACCAATTTCTATACAATCGAGAGAAAACATTTTATTTTCACAACACTCTCGGCCTTCAATGTGGCCTCTTATACTTACAGACTTCGCCACAACACATTCACGGAAACAATCTCCACTCCCAAACTTACCTAACAAGGATGACAAATAGATACCCTTCATAGGCAAACTTTCCATTAACTTCTCTTTCAATAATTTCCACCGGAATGATGGACAAAGGATTTCCAACTACCTTCTTAGACATAGACATATGAAAACAGATAATACAGTGAGAACAACGATGGGAAAACATCATACTCATAGTGTGGCCTAATGTGAAATACACTTATGTCACCTTTATTAAAAATTCACGTAACATCTTAAAGGAGAAAAATATTGAGAATAACCCGTTCACCTTCCTAAACTCTAAACCTCTACGCGAACACCCATGCTAAACCTTTGATGACCTTCAACAATTACTCTATGATGTGCTATCATAAACTGACCATAAAATTACCTATCGAATATATACAATCACACGGCGATGCTTCCTCTTTGACATGTTTGAACCTTCAATACCCAATAGATTTAATACAATGAGGAACAACGGAGTACAAGATCAAGCTGGAATTATTCAGGAATCCATTAATGAGCTGAGTAGAGTATTTCATGAGAATATACGCTAAGAGAAACGAAGATTACTACTAACAATACTGACATGCTTAATCACTGTGACAACATCAATTATTAGACAAATGAGGCATAGAGGTAACTAGTACATTGGCAATAGAAATCATTAAGGAGGAATATTCAAGTACTTAACCCAGTCGTCTCCTGGAGTGTAGGGAAAATCAGTTTATCAAGAATGAGAATACTCTGGCACCTTGAAAGCGACATGGGTTTCAAAATACCTAAAGTTGAATTACAATCCTAACGTTAGCTGACACAAGGAATCTATGCCAAAAGCCCATGAGGATGAAAAGAAGTTGAACACCTAAGAGATTATCATATTTCAAATAGCTTAACCCTTCCTGATAATTGATCCTATATGAGAGAACTAAAGATACGACAACTTGTCTTACAAATCAATATGCTCATGATATGTGTAAAAATTTGAAGCCATCTAATCTCAACCTTTCACGAGTGAAACCACATTGCTAGGACATCTTAATATTGGGATGAATACATGAATTGGTTAGAGGGGTTCTAATGGCAGACATGATATTCCGGGAGAAAGACAAATAACACTCATATCCACCCAGGGAGGTGGAATACCAAGGGTAGCAAAACTCCCCACGCATAATAATTGTAGACATGTGATTTTTGACCCTCCCCAAGATTTTTCATATTTTAGCATGTAAATATTTAATGTAGGCCTAATATAGCTATTTCAACTATTTTTGACTTCTTTACTTTATTTTATTACCAGAAATGAAAATTACAAAAATATTTTAGTTTATGTATTTTTCATAAATGTTGAAAAAAATACAAAAAAAATAGTACCATATTTTTATCTTTATATAATTTCGAAAATACAAAAATAGTTTCATGTTTAGTTTAATTAATTAGGATTAGCTTTGACATGGTGTAGTATTCCTATCTTATTTTAAAAGATATTGTGTAGTCTAGGGACCCTTTTAGACTTTTTTTTTAGGACAAAAAATAAATAAAAAGACCCTAAGGACTTAACACAAAAGGACCTAGGGACTAATTGGCAAAATACACAAAATATAAACCTAGACTCTACACCTATAAGACCATATACACAATAAAAAGAACGCCCAAAAAGAAGGCTAAAGAAAAAGGCTGCGCAGCTTTACATAGAGACCCCCGCTTCCCTGTAAGCTTACCAAAAACCACCCAAACGACCCCTGCTTCTTGCTCGATCCCAACCACAGCAGCCATTAGCAACCTTCTCACACCACCCAGAGCCGCTGGACCTCACCTGAGAGAGACGGAAAAGGGAAAAACACTAAGGGAAGAGGGGATCGATTTTTTGGAGTAAAATACAAACAGA
The DNA here is from genome assembly GCF_001879085.1 of Nicotiana attenuata. NCBI lineage: Eukaryota > Viridiplantae > Streptophyta > Magnoliopsida > Solanales > Solanaceae > Nicotiana > Nicotiana attenuata. Next base: position 41,163 of record NW_017670347.1, on the reverse strand, counting down.
AGACCACGGAAAATTGAAAAGAAAAATTAAGGCTTGGGCTTGGTTTTCTGAGTTTGATGTTTTGTGGCTTTTCATTTGGATCTTTAATATAAAAAATATTAAAAAATCAGTTCAATTTAATTTCAGTTTGGCTTCAAATCAGAAAATACACAAGGAGTTTCAGTTTTCATACATGGTTTTTAATCATAGAGCTTAGTTGAAATTCGAGATTGGTTTGCCGTTGGTGGTCTCATCATTGGAAATTCGTCGTTTGCCGCTCGTGGTTCGTGATTTCGGTTGATTTTTGCGGTGTCGAGTTGGTCGCTCAAAGTGTATTCATTGTCGATTTTGATTTTATTAAAGCTTCTGCTTCAACAGGTTCATTATATCATCTCATCTCAATGTTTATTAACTGTGTTCAGTAATTTGTTGATGTGCTATGTTACGTGGTTGGGGCTGCTTATTTCTTCCTTAAATCTCTTTTGGTTCATTGTTTAGCATATCCTTACTATTTTGAAACTTAATTGAATATTTACCTTGTTGGTTTATTAGTGGCTGAGACCTTTAAATTTTGCCTTGGTTGACCACAAAGTCTTTTCTTGTAAACTTGCAGTTGCATGGATATAATTATAGGTAATTTTGACGCCATTGTTGGTTCATGGGTCAAAGCTAAAGAATAATTGATAATTCCCCCGTGCTTTAGCAAGTCTAGGTGTTGGCTTTTCCCGTATTACTCTTTATGTAGCTTACGCTAATTACAATTGTTTTGCTCGTGGCCCTTACCTAATAAATTTTAACTCTTTAGAAATTGAGGTGCGTTGTGCCCAACAAAAATGACCATCGCATGGCCCTCGTTTTTTTAATTAATCTTGTATTGATCCTTAGAATTCGAGGCGTGTCATTTAGCAAATTCCATGGCCCTCGCAAAGTGCAAACGCGTAGTTGCTTTGAGCGCGTTATTTAATAATATTACCTTCCTAAACTTGGGTGCACATTTATGTGACCCAAATCCAAATCTCAACGTTAAATAAAATGTGTTATGGACTGTGGGTGCATTTATGTGACGCGGTTTGAAACATATTTTAAATGACGTTGCAATTTTCTTAAAAAATGAATAAAGCGATTTAAAAGTTAAAATTGCACATAGATTCAAAACGTATTAAAATCAGATAATAGGCCAAATTATAACAGTTGAGCGACCGTGCTAGAACCACGGAACTCGGGAATGCCTAACACCTTCTCCCGGGTTAACAGAATTCCTTACCCGAATTTCTGGTTCGCGGAATGTAATACAAAGTCAATCTTTCCTCGATTCGGGATTTGAACCGGTGACTTAGGACACCATAAATCTCCCAAGTAAATTCTTCAAATAAATAATCTCATTTCGATTGTCCTTTAATTGGAAAAACTCCCTTTATTATACCCTCTTCCGGGGGGTGTAGTAAAAAAGGAGGTGTGACAGCTCTGGCGACTCTGCTGGGGACACAAACCCAGAACTTCGGTTCAGGGTTTAAGAATTCGAGCTTAGAATAATTGTTATGTTTGGCTTTATCTGATTTTCCTACATGTTTCCTGCTAAATGTGCTAAATGCTTTACCGCTTTGATATTATCTGAATTGTATATAAATTGTGCCGAAGCCCTTCTCTTCTCACCTCGGGGATGTGCTTACTGGTTGAGACTCCCTATTCTGTTAGTGTCATACCCTGAAATAAGAAAGAGGCTCGGACAAGTTACTAAGCCGGACGATCTTGCGGGTCCCCGGTACGTAGCCCCCTCCTCGACTCGAGTTGTCCGCTCGGGTACACAGTCTAGAACATATACCCAGGTTTTGAACCTAGAATAACTCAGCCTCATGCCGGATCCCTAGTAGGAACGCTTATCTGCATCATGTGTATTTTGACTTAGGGGACTCAACACAGGGGTTGAGTCCGTCTAGGACAGGTATACCCAAAATAACAGACCATCTTGATGCATCCTATGTGCTACATGTTGCATTTATTCAAGGGTAAAAGGGTCATTTGGCGGACCAATGATAGTTGAGGGCAAATGAAAAAATGAAGAAGAAACAATGAAAAAAGAAAGAAAACAAAGAAAAGAAAAAGAGAGGGTGAAGTGTGAAAATAGAGCAAGTAGATCCAATTATTTCTTTTGCCACATTGTGTTAAGAAAAAGAGAGAGCTCAAAAATTCAAAAAAAAAAAAATAGATTTTGCACCATTTTTCAAAAATCAAAAATCAAAAATCAAAAAAAAAAGGGGAAAAGAAAATCCAAAAAGATTTTGCATGTTTCATTATTTTTCTAGAAAAGCAAAAAATATGTTTTCTCTAAGGTAGTTGTTGTTTAATTTTCACCCATATCCAATCTGCCCGAACTACGCATACCTGATTCTCGTCTTTCGGGGCGTGATACGTAGGCAACCCACATAGGGTCCGATCTTCCTAGTAAATCTTAGGTTCTTGGCTTTGCGGGGTCTCAGCCAAATTTTGTACTTCTAGCCACCTTTTGGCTAAATAAGTCATTTTGAAAACATTAATCGCAATCATGTCTTGCATGCGTCTAATAGAGAATGTTATTGTCTCACATAGTGTTGGTTTAAGTTTTCTCATACAGGTGTGAATTTACTAACCGGAGTTTGAGCAGGACAGATACCCCAGGACCGCTGCATTCAGGAGTTGCTTAAGGAGATTTATTTTTATTTTTATTTTTAGTTATTTTTGAGTATGTTTTTTTATGTCGTCTTTTACTTTCTAGTTTTGTACAGTAATGTCAGGTTTTTTTTTTTGTTATTGTACTTTTTATTTTGTATTTGAAAAGGCGTGGTATAACTCAAAAATCCAAAAAAAAGGATGTTGCATTTTATATTTCCGGTATAAGTTTTCTTTAGAATACTAATTCTAGAAATGAAAAAATTGAGGTTATTTTTCCTTTAGGCAATTAATATCTAGGACTTAAAATGAATTATTTTTATGTTTCCTTTAAGTATATTAGGACCAAAATTCAAAAAAAAAAAAAGAATTTTCTTTTAGTACTTCTTTAAAAGCTTTCTTTAAGGTGTTAATTCCAAAATCCAAAAAGATTTTCTTTTGAGGTGTTTCTTTGGGAAATTAGTGAAAATGAAAAAAAATTATTTTCATTAGAACTTTAGGATATTGTACATAGAAGAAAAAGACAACATACTTGATCTTTGATTTATTTTCAGAGTTTCTCTTTTACGCAATCAAAATTGAAATCCAAAAATATCTTTTATTGCTTGTTTCGAAATCTTGCTTCAGGATATCAATTGAAAATTCAAAACACTTTTCTGTGGTTTATTCTTTAGATTTTTCTTCCTAAAAATAAAAAGAATCAAAAAGTATTTTTCTCTTCTAGGATATTTCCTTAATAGAGTATTTGTTTCAAAAGAAAAAGAAAAAACATGCCCGTTAAGCTCGAGTTTAGAATAGGTTATAGAATATTAAGTCTAGAAAATTCAAACAAAAAAGAAGAGATTTGCTTCTTTTTGTTTTTCTTTTCTCATCAGAGTAGTCATTATGGTAAAAAAGAAAAAAAGGAGAATGTCAGTTTGTTTACTTTATTCCCGTTCTTCCAGAACTATGCAAAGATCTGATTCATGCGGGGTCATGATACGTAGGCAATCTATATAGGGTTCAATCGAATCATTCTTTTATTTATTTAAAGGGAAAAAAAGAGGAAAAATGGGAAAAAAAGAAAAGGAAAGGAAAAAAGAGGCAGAATTGTGGGATGTGAGAAATGAGAAGGAAGAAAAAGAGTGATAATTAGAAAGAAAAAGAAAGAAAATGAGCAAGCTAAGAAGTGTGGGGGAAGAAAAAGAGAGGTTGACATAAACAATTGGGATGATGCCAACTGACTTTGTACCCTCGAAGTCATTTTTAGAACCGATAACTGTGGCTAGGTGCATTGCACGTAAAGTGAAATTATCTTATGTTAAATGCCCTAACGCTAACGTGATGGTTTCATTTTGTCATATCATTTAAGAAAGGTGGCTGGCTTTGTGGTTTTTAAAGTAACTCTTCCATACAACACAAAGGAAAAAGGCAATGGCAGAGAACAGCAGAACTGAGTGGGTCGATACGGGTGCCCAAAAGCAATTTTTCAGACCCATATGCGAAAGGCTTTGATCCTGCTGTTCGATGCATGTACCACTCTAAAGTCCGGGGGCATAGCATTGAAGATTGTCACTCTTTAAAAAGGGAAATAGAAAGAATGATTCAAGAACGGGTAGTTGTGGTCAATGACAGTGACAGGGAGCATGCGAATCCTCTTGGAAACTTGTTGATTAAAGTTGATAACGGTCTTGGCAGTATTGATGCGAAACTCAGTGGCTAAGATGTCATGCTTGGTAATTGGGAAGACGCTCCATTTCTTGGTCAGTCGGAGTGGAGTTTTGGTGGTTTATTTTGTTGTCATTTCTGTTGTCCGGGTTATTTCAGGGTTGTAATCCGGACATTGTCTTGTGACTCAAACCCTTCTATCCTTTTATTTTGTCTAGTTCCTTTAGTCGTAGTATCTCATTTAGTGTTATCTAGGTTTGTTTTAGGGTTGTACCCTAGGTTATTTTGCTTGTTTTCCTGTTCAAACCCTTTCATCATCTGTTTAATGCAATTCTCTGTTTTCTGCTATTTCTGGTCATTTTTTTTAGTTCTCTTCTCCTTTTACAGTTCTTTTCATGCTGGTTCTAGTGACATGACATGCACGCATAATTCTCAGCCAGATCTTTAAAAGTCAGTTTGGTCAGGAAGCAATGAAACATTTTTTGAAGATGATAGGGACGTTTGAGGGAAATAAGTAAGGGCATTTTGAGATCACTTCAAACCCGAATTGTGTGAAACTGCGGCAGATAGAACATAAAGGAACCATATATTAATACATCATGTTGCATCGGGTTGAAGCTAACGACAAGTTCACCCAAATTGACAGGGGCCGTTCGTGGTAATGAAAGTGAGAGTGTTGTCCAATGATGCTTTGTGTTTAACAAATGAAGAAGGCGAATGTGTGGATATGGTTATCAAGTCTGGTACAATCAAAAGATGTTATAAATGTGTTCCTCGATTTGTTTAATTGTGTTACTGTACTTGGCATGTTTTGAAGATTGGAATGACGAAGGCATTTTGTTCTACTATCTAAACACTTTATACTTCGTTACCCCTTTGAGCCTTATTTGTTTTCTTTCATACCCCTCTTTCGGAATCGGTAGCAAAGATCAGAAACACAAGCGTGAAAGATAAGTAGGAGAAAAAGAGAAAAGAAAAGAGTGAAAAGAGAGAGAAGAAAAGGAAGAAGAAAGAAGAAAAAAAAAGAAAAAAAAAGAAAAAAAAGAAAAAGAGAAGAAAAAGAAAAAGAAAAAGAAAAGAAAAAAACAACAACAAAACAACAAAACAACAAAAAGAGAAAAAGGAAGAAAGAAAAGAAAAGAAGAGAAAGAGGAAGAAAAGAAAAGAAGAATCACAACAACAAAGTAATTCCTATGTCATGAACTACGTTTGACTTGATCCCGAAAGGGTACGTAGGCAGCCTCTCTCTGAGGTTCAGTCACACCGAAATAAAAGTTCAAAAGCCCCCAGGCAAAGAAACTGGGGCAGAAGTTGTGGTTATGTAAAAATCTGATTCCAAAAGTTGTAAGTTTGAACCCATTCAAGTTGTTTTGAGCCTTCGTGATACCCTTTCTTTCTAACCCTATCCAAAAGCCCACATTACGGTCCAAAGAAAGACCTTCCGATCAGTCTTCGAAGAATTCCAAGTCAAGCAAGTAGAGGTGATTCATATCAGGGGCAACACTCCGGTCCAAACAAGGGAAATAAAAAATCAGAGAGCCTTATTGATGAAAGCCCTCACGGGTACCGCAAGGCGATAAAAGCTGAGAGAAATAAAAATGAGAGAGTCTTATTGGTGAAAACCCTCACGGGCACCTTGAAGCGATTGTAAGTTGAGAGAAAGAATAGAATGAGAGAGGCTTGATGGTGAAAACCCTTCGGGCACTACAAGTCGAATAAGGATTGTGAATCAGATTGGATAAGCGGAGCATTGAAGCCCAGTTTCACGGCAAAAAGGCACGACAAGAGTTGAACATCAGGTTTGCTAGACGGAATAGGCCACAGGTGCATGTCATGGTCATTAGAATTGGTATCCATATCTGATAGGTTTCTACTTTGTAGTTTTCTTGTTAGAAATCATCTCTTTCCATTGTCCTTTACTCTTTTCCTTTTGTCTTGTTTACTTCCTCTTCCTGAGTCTGTTTGGTCAGAACAAGTGAGAAATGACTTCAAAATTGGCCACCCATTTTCCAATTGCACAAAACGGGATCTGGCTAGCACATCAAAGTGGCATAAGTCAGGAAAGAATAACGCGGCACTGAGTTAGTAACAATCAACATGCCTTGGGGATTTATGCGAAATACAAAGGTTTGGGTATATATCAATTTATGAACAACGCAACAGATAGAGGATGTTGGGTGAACGGATCAAAGCTATTATCTGTGATGAGGTTGACAGAGAAAGTTGTTAACCAATGAAAAGCAAGGTCTTCCAAGCGGAAAGCAAAGTTATCATGGCAAGTGAAGGAGCATTAGACCTCAAGGACAGGACCAGGGGTTTAGTCAAGAAAGAACAGCATACACACTGAGTGGGTGGAAATTGACATGCTTTAGGATTCATGTGAAACAAAAAGGTTCGGTAAATGTCAGTTCATGAGCAATGCAACAGATAAAGGGTATTGGGTCTGAACGGTAAAGAGGTATTTTCTGTGATAAGGGTGGCAAAGAAATTGGTTAGTCAATAAGCAAGCGACGTCTTTCCAAGGTGAAATCAAAGTAATCATGGCAAGTGAAGGAGCAATCTCCCTCAAAGTCAAGGCCACAAACCAACCACCATGTTTAAACTCACAAGTTTTCTTTGTCTGAAACAGGGACGGAAGCTATGTTCATACCAAAGCTGGGAAGCTTGAATTTTTCAGGTGTAATGCCCCAATTCTGCTTAGGCAAAGGCTATTGAGAAGATCACACATCACCCCTAGGAGAAACACTTCCTAGTCGGGGTTTTCAAGTTATATTTTGTTTTAGGAGACGCACTTCCTAAATTAAGAGTTTACCCCTAGGAGACGCACTTCCTAGTCTGGGTCTTTCAGGAAGAGTTCATTCATAGGAGACGCGCTTCCTAGTTTGAATCATTGAAGTTTCACCCCTAGGAGACGCACTTCCTAGTTAATTGGGAGTTCATTCATAGGAGACGCACTTCCTAGTTTGAATCATTGAAGTTTCACCCCTAGGAGACGCACTTCCTAGTTTGGGTAGGTTATATTTTTGTTTTAGGAGACGCACTTCCTAAATTGAGATTTTCCCCTAGGAGATGAACTTCCTAGTCTGATTCATTTAAGTTCATTCATAGGAGACGCACTTCCTAAATTGGGAGTTCATTCATAGGAGACGCACTTCCTAGTTTGAATCATTGAAGTTTCACCCCTAGGAGACGCACTTCCTAGTTTGGGTAGGTTATATTTTTGTTTTAGGAGACGCACTTCCTAAATTGAGATTTTCCCCTAGGAGACGCACTTCCTAGTCTGGTTCATTTAAGTTCATTCATAGGAGCCGCACTTCCTAAATTGAGAGTTCATTCATTGGAGATGTACTTCCTAGCTTGAGTCATTGAAGTTTCACCCATAGGAGACGCACTTCCTAAATTTAGAATTCATTCATAGGAGATGCACTACCTAGTTTGAGTCATTGAAGTTTCACCCATAGGAGACGCACTTCCTAAATTGAGAGTTCATTCATAGGAGACGCACTTCCTAGTTTGAGTCATTGAAGCTTCACCCATAGGAGATGCACTTCCAAAATTGAGAGTTCATTCATAGGAGACGCGCCTCCTAGTTTGAGTCATTGAAGTTACACCTTTAGGAGACGCAGTTCCTAAATTGAGAGTTCATTCATAGGAGACGCACATCCAAGTTTGAATCATTGAAGTTTCACCTCCAGGAGACGCACTTCCTAGTCTAGGTTTTTCAGGTTATACTGTTTAGGAGACGCACTTCGTAAATTAAGAGTTTACCCCTAGGAGACGCACTTCCTAAATTGAGTTTCACCCCTAGGAGACGCACTTCCTAGTTTTGGGTCATTTAAGTTTATTCCTAGGAGACACACTTCCTAAATTGATAGTTCATTCATAGGAGACGCACTTCCTAGATTGAGAATTCATTCACCGGAGACGCACTTCCTAAATTGATAGTTCATTCATAGGAGACNNATAAGTCCCATCCTTTTCTCTTCATTACAACTCATTCGTTTTCAGAGTTTTTCTATCCTCAAAACCTTCGAGGTCATTGCATTTCATTCTCTTGAAGTCTTTCTATAAGATGCTTTAGTGTCAGTTCTATTCAAAAACAAAAGAAGGATGTCAAAGTTAACTACTAGCTTCTTAGTTAGATGGCACAACAAGGTGAGAACATGTCAAAAGAGAGTAAAACATGGAGGACCAATGGAAATCAGAGTAATAATCAGATGGTTGTGAGGGAGAAGCGAGGTTCACAAGAACGGAATAGAAACACCAAACAGTGGTATGAGGTAAAACATGTGGGTCATCAAGATCAGAGGGTTGAAAGTCAATTGGGAAATCGTGACAAGTCAAAGCAAGTCCAAAGAAGCAAGTCAGAACAAAGTCGGAAGCGGGAGCACGGCCAACAAGAATGCCAGTAGCTAACCACCATTTTACATTAACAAATTTTCTTTGATTGGAACAGGGGCAGAAAATTTTCTTTATTTTGTCGCAATCAGGCGCCCACCTGGAGAACAAGGGAATACATTTCAAGATTCAGCAATCAGGCGCCCACCTGGAGAACAAGGGAATACATTTCAAGTTTCAGCAATCAGGCGCCCACCTGGAGAACAAGGGAATACATTTCAAGATTCAGCAATCAGGCGCCCACCTGGAGAACAAGGGAATACATTTCAAATTTCAGCAATCAGGCGCCCACCTGGAGAACAAGGGAATACATTTCAAGTTTCAGCAATCAGGCGCCCACCTGGAGAACAAGGGAATACATTTCAAGTTTCAGCAATCAGGCGCCCACCTGGAGAACAAGGGAATACATTTCAAGTTCAGCAATCAGGCGCCCACCTGGAGAACAAGGGAATACATTTCAAGTTTCAGCAATCAGGCGCCCACCTGGAGAACAAGGGAATACATTTCAATTTAAGCAATCAGGGGCCTACCTGGAGAACAAGGGAATACATTTTAAGTTGTCGCAATCAGGCGCCCACCTGGAGAACAAGGGAATACGTTTCAAAGTTCAGTAATCAGGCGCCCACCTGGAAAATAAGGGAAGTACAATTCAAATTTTAGCTTCCAAATTTTTAGTAGTGTTTGGTAACGCGATGCGCCCGGCCACCAAACTGGGGCAGAAAATTCTTTTCTTTTGTTGTTGGTCTATCTTTGAAATCAGGAGCCCGCCTGGAGAACAGAGGCATTTATTTTCAAGTTTTTAGCAATCAGTAGCCCCGCCTGGAGAATAGAGGCACTTATTTTCAAGTTTTTAGCAATCAGGAGCCCGCCTGGAGAACAGCATTTATTTTCAAGTTTTTAGCAATCAGGAGCCCGCCTGGAGAATAGAGGCATTTATTTTCAAGTTTTTAAGCAATCAGGAGCCCCGCCTGGAGAACAGAGGCATTTATCCCAAGTTTTGGCAGTCAGGAGCCCACCTGGAGAACAAGGGAATATATTTCAAGTTGTCGCAATCAGGCGCCCACCTGGAGAACAAGGGAATACATTTCAAGTCGTCGCAATCAGGCGCCCACCTGGAGAACAAGGGAATACGTTTCAAAGTTCAGTAATCAGGCGCCCACCTGGAAAATAAGGGAAGTACAATTCAAATTTTAGCTTCCAAATTTTTAATAGTGTTTGGTAACGCGATGCGCCCGGCCACCAAACTGGGGCAGAAAATTCTTTTCTTTGTTGTTGGTCTATCTTTGAAATCAGGAGCCCGCCTGGAGAACAGAGGCATTTATTTTCAAGTTTTAGCAATCAGGAGCCCGCCTGGAGAACAGAGGCATTTATTTCAAGTTTTAGCAATCAGGAGCCCGCCTGGAGAACAGAGGCATTTATTTCAAGTTTAGCAATCAGGAGCCTGCCTGGAGAACAGAGGCATTTATTTTCAAGTTTTTAGCCATCAGGAGCCCGCCTGGAGAATAGAGGCATTTATTTTCAAGCTTTTAGCAATCAGGAGCCCGCCTGGAGAATAGAGGCATTTATTTTCAAGTTTTAGCAATCAGGAGCCCGCCTGGAGAACAGAGGCATTTATTTTCAAGTTTTTAGCAATCAGGAGCCCGCCTGGAGAACGGAGGCATTTATTTCAAGTTTTAGCAATCAGGAGCCCGCCTGGAGAATAGAGGCATTTATTTCAAGTTTTAGCAATCAGGAGCCCGCTTGGAGAACAGAGGCATATATTTTAAGTTTTAGGAATCAGGAGCCCGCCTGGAGAATAGAGACATATGTTTCAAGTCTTAGCAATCAAGCATCATTCGGAGAAATGGCAGAACATCTCAGATCACAATTCAAGGTAACAACAAAAGAGGCTTGCGGAAAGAATGCAAGTCAACAGTCCGAGATGATCAGTGGAAGTTAGTCACAATCCAAAATAATAAAAGAAGAGGAGAAACAAAAAGAAGGAAAAAGTGAATCCAAATGCAGAAGTAGAGAAAGATGTGAATTGCTTAAGACATGATTGGAGTCACAAGCATGGTGTGGTGTCCGGGTTTGATCCGAAAAGTTGAAGAAGAATGAACTAGCATCTGCAACTAGGAAGCGTCAAGGTTCAAATCTAAAGTCTGCATGAAGAACCACTCAAGACTCAAGATCAAGCTTCAGAAGACTTATAGATAGGAATCTTGTAACTCATAGTTGACAAGCTTAGCTAGTCTTTTCATTTCTTTTGATTTCGGTGTAATAGCAGGACCGCGGACCGGAACCTCGGCGGAACGGCACCTCGACTGACTCTCCACCTCGGCATACTCCATCATCTCACTCACTTCTGAACTACACGTGGCCTGATTCCTTTATAGCCAAGGATATATAGGCAGCTCAGATACCAGGGCTCGGTCACATTCCCCTTTTCTCAGTTTTAGTCTCCCCCAAATAAGGGTCGGGTCAAAAAACCTGTCTAGTCGTTCTTTGTCTGAAAACTCTTCGCGTTTCCAGTCAAAGAGGGGCAGCTGTAGACATGTGATTTTTGACCCTCCCCAAGATTTTTCATATTTTAGCATGTAAATATTTAATGTAGGCCTAATATAGCTATTTCAACTATTTTTGACTTCTTTACTTTATTTTATTACCAGAAATAAAAATTACAAAAATATTTTAGTTTATGTATTTTTCATAAATTTTGAAAAAAATACAAAAAAAATAGTACCCTATTTTTATCTTTATATAATTTCGAAAATACAAAAATAGTTTCATGTTTAGTTTAATTAATTAGGATTAGCTTTGACATGGTGTAGTATTCCTATCTTATTTTAAAAAACATTGTGTAGTCTAGGGACCCTTCTAGACTCTTCTTTAGGACAAAAAATAAATAAAAAGACCCTAAGGACTTAACACAAAAGGACCTAGGGACTAATTGGCAAAATACACAAAATATAAACCTAGACTCTACACCTATAAGACCATATACACAATAAAAAGAACGCCCAAAAAGAAGGCTAAAGAAAAAGGCTGCACGGCTTTACATAGAGACCCCCGCCTCCCTGTAAGCTTCATCTTCTCGACTAAACCAAGAACCACCCAAACGACCATTGCTTCTTGCTCGATCCCAACCACAGCAGCCATTAGCAACCTTCTCACACCACCCAGAGCCGCTGGACCTCACCTGAGAGAGACGGAAAAGGGGAAAACACTAAGGGAAGAGGGGATCGATTTTTTGGAGTAAAATACAAACAGAAGACCACGGGAAATTGAAAAGAAAAATTAAGGCTTGGGCTTGGTTTTCTGAGTTTGATGTTTTGTGGCTTTTCATTTGGATCTTTAAAATAAAAAATATTAAAAAATCAGTTCAATTTAATTTCAGTTTGGCTTCAAATCAGAAAATACACAAGGAGTTTCAGTTTTCATACATGATTTTTAATCATAGAGCTTAGTTGAAATTCGAGATTGGTTTGCCGTTGGTGGTCTCACCATTGGAAATTCGTCGTTTGCCGCTCGTGGTTCGTGATTTCGGTTGATTTTTGCGGTGTCGAGTTGGTCGCTCATAGTGTATTCACTGTCGATTTTGATTTTATTAAAGCTTCTGCTTCAACAGGTTCATTATATCATCTCATCTCAATGTTTATTAACTGTGTTCAGTAATTTGTTGATGTGCTATGTTACGTGGTTGGGGCTGCTTATTTCTTCCTTAAATCTCTTTTGGTTCATTGTTTAGCATATCCTTACTATTTTGAAACTTAATTGAATATTTACCTTGTTGGTTTATTAGTGGCTGAGACCTTTAAATTTTGCCTTGGTTGACCACAAAGTCTTTTCTTGTAAACTTGCAGTTGCATGGATATAATTATAGGTAATTTTGACGCCATTGTTGGTTCATGGGTCAAAGCTAAAGAATAATTGATAATTCCCCCGTGCTTTAGCAAGTCTAGGTGTTGGCTTTTCCCGTATTACTCTTTATGTAGCTTACGCTAATTACAATTGTTTTGCTCGTGGCCCTTACCTAATAAATTTTAACTCTTTAGAAATTGAGGTGCGTTGTGCCCAACAAAAATGACCATCGCATGGCCCTCGTTTTTTTAATTAATCTTGTATTGATCCTTAGAATTCGAGGCGTGTCATTTAGCAAATTCCATGGCCCTCGCAAAGTGCAAACGCGTAGTTGCTTNTGTGACCCAAATCCAAATCTCAAACGTTTAAATAAAATGTGTTATGGACTGTGGGTGCATTTATGTGACGTCGGTTTAGAAACATTATTTTAAATGACGTTGACTAATTTTACTTAAAAAATGAATAAAGCGAATTTAAAAGTTAAAATTGCACATAGATTACAAAACGTATTAAAATCAGATAATAGGCCAAATTATAACAGTTGAGCGACCGTGCTAGAACCACGGAACTCGGGAATGCCTAACACCTTCTCCCGGGTTAACAGAATTCCTTACCCGGATTTCTGGTTCGCGGACTGTAATACAGAGTCAATCTTTCCTCGATTCGGGATTTGAACCGGTGACTTGGGACACCATAAATCTCCCAAATGGCGACACTGAATTCTTTAAATAAATAATCCCATTTCGATTGTCCTTTAATTGGAAAAACTCCCTTTATTATACCCTCTTCCCGGGGGTGTAGTAAAAAAGGAGGTGTGACAACAATGACATAGTCAATGATTCTAGAAGTCGAGTGTGTAAAGACAACCGAACCCAATGAGACGATAAAAAATAATCATGGAAGGTCTGTAGATGTTCCTAATGAGTTCTCCATGGATTTTGACTTGAGAAGTACCCAGATGCTAATGAAAGACTGGAAAACATGAGAAACAGGCGTTGTGCTATGATAGCCCCCAAATGTGCATTTGGTCTTGACAGAGAGCCTATTGAGGGTCCTTATGAGAAAGGAAGTGTTATAGTGACACGATCTCTCATGGTTATCGAACAAGTGATGGGAAACTAGCGCAATGAATTCACTAACTAAGAAACACAATTAACACATGTTGTGTAGGTGTAAAGAGAAAATAAGCAATTGTTATGAGCTGGACATGCTTCTGCTATATTAACTCCCAAATTGCAATACAATACCACACCACGGGCAGCCACAATACTAGGAACAGGGTGAGCTGCTTACTGCGGGATGTCCCAAGTGGACACAAAAGTTATACTAAGATGGCGACACAAGATCTTCCTATGACGGAGATGTGAGGATCTCAATTTTTAGAGAGACTTTATGCACACGGTGACCATTTCGATTGAGATGCACTCATACGATAGGTGTTAAGGTATGCTCTTATGTTGCTAGATAGTGAGAAGGTTTTGTGATGATACTCGCAAGAGAGTAGAGTGACTGTTCAAACCGTATAAGCCATATACACTAGTGAGTAAAAGAGTGTCTCGAGAAGGATCGCAACACTGGGATGCTTTACATGGAACTCGACACCACATAGGTAAATTTTACGACGATGCATGTATAGGAACAAGCGAGTAGCTGTTTTCCATTAAAATAAAAAGATTCTGTAAGAAATTCATCGGGTATAGTCCCTTGTTGAGAATTTAGGAAAGCAAGTGGGAAGTATTAATCTAAGAGTTATGACTCAATTCAAAGACATAATTATAGATCTTAATTCCATAAAAGGATGTAAATAAGAGAATTTGTGATAGAGTGGATTCACGAATAATGCGCCTTGTTCAAAGAGTAGGTGTATGCAATGTTTTGTAATTCAACATCTTGTTAAGACCATGTTTATAAGAACTCTTCAATATGAATGTACATGTACAACAAGCAAAACTTTGTGTTGTTCATAATGATATACTGAGGAGCGACTTACTTGGTGACTTTAGCTTGATAGGGAAATAACTTTATCGATGCCCCTCGACTCCATATCTGTAACGCATGTTGGTAACATACTAATATACTACATTATCTGGTGGTGCAATGACATTAATAAGAATAGGGGTACTCCCCTCAGCAATAAGTCCTACCAATCCCTCCATGGCTCGACACATTCCCCGAACAAACTCTTGGGCAATCTCCCTCAGATTCAATGGTGGGATCATTCCCTCCTTACTACTTCAAACCGTGAATTATAGTTTCAAGATTTTCTCTTTTTGAGAATAAGACATAGCGAGGAAATTAGCTCCCTATCTTGAGCTCTACTGCACGATCGGGAGTATCAAAGAAGGGAGAAATTCCTAAATGTCCGAATAGCCTCCTACTTATCGATGTGGTCGACTACACACCGATAAGAAGGACTCTACTAGACACGGCTCTGAGACATCCTAGGACACTTTAAAACCTTAGGCTCTGATACCAAGTTTGTCACACCCCAAAACCAAGAAGCACGACCGACGCTCAACCGAGTAAGCCCGACTGAGCAAGCCTGTTAGGTTTTATGCTACCCAAACTAATTCGTGAATAAATAGGAGATAAATTCTATCAATCATACTTTATAAATATTTCATTAACCTCCATTTTGTTTTCATTAGCAGTTTCAACCATAATATCCAGAATATTACAAGTTTCATACATCTTTGCCAAATATCAATATTACTAATGTAATTCCAATACCCGACACAACCCACAACCTGTCTATGGAGCCTCTAAATACAACTGAAGAGAAATATGAAAATGCCAGCAACAAGGCTCTAGCTATACCTTAATATACAAGTTCATGATGAACAGATGATACAGGACCCCGAAATGAAGTGGGGCTCACCAAGTCAGCTGAAAAGAGGATACGCCACTAGCTGCGACCAACACTGTCTACTATGGAACCACCTACATCCATTTAAAGATGTAGCGCCCCCGGCGAAAGGGACGTTAGTACTGTCGAATAGTACTAGTATGAATAGCTAAAAGTCCTCTTTCAAAATTGAATACCAATATAAGAAAAGACAACCATGTAAACAACAAGTAACTATCAATGATATACAAAGGCCAAGTTAAACAGAACAATTTTTCAATATATGAAAGTTCATATGGTGTAAATGAAACTCGGGATATGAAGACAATATTATTATTGGATAGAAGATATTTAATACTGATTCACCAAAATTCACAATACCACTGTTCACAATATGCACATCACAACAAACTCCCAATTTCAATTACAATTTCTGTGCCTTTATATACATATACATATTCCACCGTGAATCTTAGCACGGAGTCCAATCACGACCTGAACGGCTAGGTCATCTCCCTTGGAGACATTTTCCTCAATATCAATTCCCATTTCAAGCACAATTCCACCATGTGTGCGACGTGGCGTCCGATCTCGGCCCGATCGGCTAAGCCGTCTTCTTTGAGACGTGTACCTCAATCACAATTTCATTGTCACTTTTCAGTTTCAATGTTAGCACAATACCACCATGTGTGAGACATGGCGTCCGATCTCGGCCCGATCGGCTAGGCCGTCTTACCAAGACGTTTTCGCTTTTCCATCAATCATCCCATTTCAAGTTTATATCGCACATATCAATTCATCGGCACTTGGGGCCACAATCCTTACATCATACTTGGCACTTGGCCGCATTTCATAATTCGAGTTCTTTCCACATATTTCACACCAATATCAATTTCCACATTAAACATTTCAATTCAAGATAATAGGCACATACGAGAGCAATTGTAGGTCGTAAGCATAAAGAGGGTTCCACACATTTCGGCATAACCATCTCAAATCAAACTCGACTTGAAGTCTCGGCAGTTTAGCACATTTTTCACATTCATCACACATTCTTATTTGACAAAATAGCATATTGAAAGCATTGAGATACATCTTGCACATATATTCTTGCCACACAAATTCATTTAGCTCACTTCAAACATCTTTATAGATTACTAGCAACTAGGCACAATCAATCAGATACATTTGGTACACCTAAGAGCAATTAGGAGTATCAATCATATCGAGTCTTCTCAGACAATTTGGCATACTAACCTTTTTTTGAAACACGATTCAAAGTCGTAACATTTTGGTACGCAACTCATACTTATAATATATATATATATATATATATATATATATATATATATATATATATATATATATATATATATATATATATATATATATATATATATATCCTTAAGGCTCATTTCGGAATAGTCAAGTTTATAGGTAATAACCGGAATATAAGATTTATGAACTTTGAGCCAACCATACTTGAACTTATGAGAACATTTATGGAATTCGATTCTAAGAGAGAAACTTTAGCCAACATACCTTGTTTAAGCTTTCCTTAAGTTACTACAACGTTCCGGAAATTCTAGAAATCCAATCTACTTTGAGAAATAAAAAAAATCGAAGACAAATTAGGAAGATACTCATAGTTTCGGCTCATTTGAGAATTTTATCAAACACTAGTTGTGCATCTTAATTTCAAAGCTCTTTTACAAGATTTCCCTCATTCCCCAACCCAATCTTTACTTATTTGTGTTCAACAATCTTTCGTCAAACTTAATTTGTACATGCATGTATAGATAATACTATTACACCCAAGAATCATACCTCAATAACCCTTATACCCCAAACTCGAAATTAAGGTCTAGTGTATAGAACCTTACCTCTTAGATGAAGATCTTGTGATTGGGTTCTTTGATTCTTGAAGATTGATGCTAGATTGGATGATTTGAATGTTGGTTTTCTCCTTTTCTATCTAAAATGCTCTCACCTCTCTCTAGAATGCTTATAAAATCACCACAAAATGAACCCCAAAGCCTATTTATCAAAATAGGGTCGGGTTATGAAAATAGTGAAATGAAGCCTCCGAAACAGGGTCTGCGGTCACATAATAGACCGCACAATTGGTATGCGGGCCGCATAATGCACCGCAAAACTGGTGCCTAGAACTGGGCGACACTGGACAGGTCTGCGACCATTTTGCGGTCGCATAACCACTTCTGCGATCGCAGAATTGGCCACAGAATGGGATTTTGCCAGCTTTTGGTAATTTGGTCATAACTTTGTGTAGGCGTGTCCAAATGACAAACGGTTTGAAGCGTTAGAAACTAGACTCGAATACCGTTCATCTGATAGGTTTTTTGTCACATAAGACCTTATATATATATATATTTTGATATGATCGTCCAAAGTGGGGACTTGTGCGAACTCAATTGGAATTTTAGCCTAATATGAAATTTTCCAATTTGACTCAGACTTAAGCCTTTCCTTGGACCCCAAATTACTTATTATAAGATTTATCACTTTTTTACCAAATTCAATTGATGTCCATCATGTTAATAGCACGTAAAATATTATCATTAGCCTACCCGGCACCACGAAATTCTAAATTACTTAGCGAAATTTTCTGGGGCGTTACACCAATAAACCAGGGCTATTCCAAGGTAGCCCAGCAAATCACCCTATCTCTTCCAAAAGAGGCGTCATTTCTATGTTTCCGAAGTGGAACATAGCCCTTTCTTTTTCCCAGAACATGGTGGCAGCCTCGATCAAAATTTTGAAGGTCCAACAAACAAGGAAAATTTCCTAGGACTCGTTTCACCTGATATTGGTCACTTGAAGGAAGATCCCTCCACCAATATTGCAAAAGTGAAGGTATGCTACTGACCATACCGAACTGGGGAACTTCATGCCTCATTTCTGCAAAACAAAAGATGGTTAGGCCCTTTCCCTCTCCAGGTTCGTCTATATATACAATAATGATTAGCGTATTGGCACTTGTTTCTCCAAATTAATGCACAAAATCGTGGTTGCGTCTGTTGGGATTATGAAAAACCCGATGGACTTTTGGGTGAGGCTTGTCCTATAGGGTTATTATGCGGACAACATATTAACTCGGCTAAGTTTGACCATGATGCATGCACAATTTGTTACACCCCATATTTTTGTACGTGAAAGTGCGCCATAAATAAATTAATGGAAGCTCGGAAATGAGATGTTACATCCCGCATTCCCGTATGATAAATTTTCATCGTAAGATAATCGACGTAAGCTCGGGGATGAGATTATCTTGAGGTTAACGTATTTATGCAATTTATAACAAGCGATAAGTATGTGTCATGAAGGATAAAGGGTACACGAATTTAAGAAAACGAGTTTCGTTGAAAGTGGCCAATTTGGGATAAAATACGGGTCGAGCGATAATACCCAATAATTATGGACTAGTACCATGCAAGGAACCATATGACCACTGTAGTATAATGTATAAAGTATATTAAAAATGAGTAGTATTTTTAAGTAATTTAAGATAATTCTTAATTATACGAATAATTGATTAATTACTGGGTAATGAGACATTACCTAATTAATTATTTAAAAAATGAGATAATGATTAAATCTGCCCAAAAACGTGGCAAAAAGCCACAAAACTAAGAAATGACTCTCAGTCATTTTATGATGAGGTGGCTAACTAAGGTTAATAGAAATTAATTAAAAGAATGACTCTTGATCAAAACTAAGAGAATGAATCTTTGTTTCCGCTTTCCATTTTGGACAACAAGCAGAACATCTTTCTTTTCCAAGAAATGGCATTCTTTGCCCAAGATTGCTTTGTAGTAGTTAGTTCTCTATCTAACAAGCACACATCATTGTTTTAAAGAACAAAAACGTTCTATTCCAGTTCATCTAAGATAGAAACACATATATTATCTTTCCTAATTCAATACTACAAGAACAAAAGCCTAGTTCGTTAAAAATACTTCAAGGAACAGAAGCTTAATTCTGTCCAAATTTTGCGGTTCTAAAAGAGTACGGTGCAATCCTCGCCAAGAATATTATACGGAGTTTTCCCTACACCTGGTATGTTAAGGCTATCCTTTCTTTCCTTTTGGCATGATTCATACGACACAAACGAAACGATCAAATACACAACTTCCATAAATGACTCTATTCATAGAAATGCTAGAGATGCTTATGTTCTTGATTCTCCATGTGTCATATTATTCTATCATTTGTTCATGGCTCTCAGAAAAATACGTAAGTTGAAAAAGTTTACTTCATGATATTATTCAAAGGCATAATGGTTTTATGACACTCCAATAGATTTTATTGACGTACTTCTCATGCATTGCATTCATGTACATTGACCCATGACCAAATGGCATTATATACGCGTATATATGTATATATATGTATATGAGATATGGGAAAAGGTTATGGAGTTATATACGCACCACCAACTGATTAGTTGGTATACGTTGATGATTTGCCAAAATTGGCCGAGATGATATGATGGGATGCCCTCAGAGTCTTGATGATGTTATGAACGCATATACCCATACATGGTATGATATTTATACGCATATGCATGACATTATAATATCAAATGATTCACAGAGCTATTCAGATATACATGTTGAGTCTTTTACTCCATGTTTCTCTCATGTTTACTAGTTACTGATTTTCATTCCTTAAATACTCGGTACATTATTATACTAATGTCCCTTTATCCTGGGGACACTACGTTTCATTCCCGTAGGTCTTGATAGACAGGTTGAGAGTTCTCCAAGTAGGCTATCAGCTCAGCGGAAGGTGTTAGTGCGCTCCATTTTCTTCGGAGTTGCTTCTTTGGTCAGTATGATTAGTGCATCTATTGATTGGTATGGCGGGACTCTGTCCCGACCTTTATGATATTATGTATTCTTAGAGGCTTGTAGACAGATGTCATGTATACGGATACTTGTATGGCCTTGTCGGCTTATGTTTCGAGTATATGAAGAATCATGCCG
This sequence comes from Nicotiana attenuata, assembly GCF_001879085.1. Lineage (NCBI taxonomy): Eukaryota > Viridiplantae > Streptophyta > Magnoliopsida > Solanales > Solanaceae > Nicotiana > Nicotiana attenuata. The sequence goes on along the minus strand of NW_017670347.1, from coordinate 20,802 downwards.
GCCTTATAGGCCCGTACTGCATATGTATAAGTTTGTATTCCCTCATGTTTTACTCTATTTCATTTACCTATGATAGAAGGATATGAAATATACGTTACGTTAGTACTTGGTTGAGTAAGGTACTGGGTGCCCGTCGCAGCCCATCAGTTTCGGTCGTGACAAAAGTGGTATCAGAGCAGTTCTGTCCTAGGGAGTCTACAAGCCATGTCTAGTAGAGTCTTGTTTATGGGTGTGTCGTGCACCACACTTATAAGCAGGAGGCTACAGGGCATTTAGGACTGTCACTCTTTCTTCTTACTCTAGATCGTGTGGTAGAGCTCAGTTGTAAGAACTCAATTTCCTAAACTCTATTTTATTCGTAATACAACGATGCCTACATCCAAAAAACAGTTGGTAAGAGATATAGTTGTGGAAAAGTTGAGTTAGAGGAACTCAATTTTTGCATCATGCTTATGATGGATATATATGAGGTATTCAGAAGATCACATGTACACTAAGACATGTAAGCCTCTTGATAAGGAACCTTAAGGCAAGGATATCTATCCACCTATATGGTGAAAGGCAATGAGAGATTCAGAAAATAGATACAAGTTTCAACAAGTAAAATAAGCAAGATGAAGAAGGGTACAAGGCGCCCAGTTAATGAAAAATTAACAGTATTTACAATTCAAGGAGATAAATATAAGCATTTTTAGATGCCTTTAATTGTAACAGAGGTATGTACAATTAGTCACACCGATCTAAGTTATGACATATGGGAGCTAACAGAAGTAGTATAAGAAAAGGATGGATATCAAGATCCGGCTGGGGTTAGAGTAACCCAAAATGTTGGATGGATTGTTAGCGATTAGCGGACATTTTCGAAGGATATTATAAATGAGGTAATAATTCTCCTTGCCAGATGGTGCACTCTAAAATAGTACATCTGGATATGAGTACTACAAACATGGGCACTGGAAGCCTAGAATGGATAAATATTACCTTAGTATGGCTCCCGTCCCTAGTAGGAAAAGAATGTTAGGCAACCCGAAGAGCCCGTGGATGGAGCAAGGGGAGCTAAAATGCGAAAGAATGTCCTGTCGAAGTTTTCAGCATAAAGTGATTGACAGAAATGTTAGCAGGAAATAAGAAGAGAGTTAATGAAGCATTATGAGTAAGATGTGATACATGGATGATACTCAAGATGTGATACATGGATGACAAGAGTAGATAAAAAAATGACAGTATTGCAGAGCCTATAGTCAAGTGAAGGGAAATACGAGTGGTGACAGGCCTTGAGACAATAAAAGAGTATAGGCCGTAAAGTCATATCCTTACTTTGAGAAATAAGTTCGTGACTCTAGCATGACTAACAAAAGGAAAAAGTTAGACCTCAGAATAATATCAATCAGTATGGGCTGGTGAACAAGATAAACTAAACATGAAATAGGGGCTGAGTGATTTGACAATGGTCGACATCATGAGAATTTCATATTTCGTTCAGGCGATAACAGAATGGACAACAGAAGAAGATTCATAAGAAATTCAGAGAATGGTCATTCAGGAAGACGCTTCCCTAAAAGCAAGCAATGTGAGCAAAGTTAAGCTTAAGAGACTATATGTGCCCGTTATAGTGATTGCCACCCTCGCGAGTAAGGAATTTCATTATCCTTAGTATAGAAGGATTACCACAAGGCGAGTAAGGGTCATCGATGATGTGAAAAGATGCCAAAAATGATGAGGTAAAACATCTATAGGTAGATTCATAGCGCTAAATATTAGTACTCCCCTAAAGGGGGGAGTATAGAATGATGTGGCATTAAGCCAAAATTAAGTGCTTCTAGTAATTATGGAATGGTAAAGGAGGACTCTGATAAAAAATGAAAAAGGAATGATATTGCACTTATTCAAACCCTACAGGTACGCTACGAGTTATGCAAGAACGACGCCAAGAAATGGAAGTAAGGGTTCCTGCCCGGGATGTTTTTGATAAATAAGGAGCTAGTGCGAGAGGTAAGTTAAGACAAAGGAAATAACCCAAGAAAGATTACACGGAATACGGATATGAGAATGGGCCAACGAGTAGTTAGTAGTTAATTCAGGAAGATCCTAGTTATGGCTAGATAGGAGGTTACAGATGAGTCAGCAGATCGTGCAAGATAAACGTAGTAAAACCCAATATAGTGAATTCAGTCTCGCAATAGTGTCATTGTAATACTTGAGAAAGATTCAGATAGGAGTTGGGATAGTTAAGGTAGCGTATGAGTGTTACTGAAATAAAAGAGAATGCCACTGGGAAGAAAGTCAAAATATCAAGTTCAGAAGCAACTCTACAAGCACAAGGGCGTGGAGGTAAGTAACTACGGATAATTATAGGCGAGGAAGGACATCAGAATAAAATTCTGTCGGATACGATATAATAAGCTTGCAGCTTTACAAGAGTCAAGGGTTCTCCCTAAGTACTACAATGAAAGACTAGATGAGGAAATAAGGAAGAAGGCTTCAACCTAAGCACAACGACCTAAAGAGGAAATGGTCATACAACAATAGTCTCCCAACAACATTGTAAGCACTCCAAAGGAAAGTGGCACCTACCGTGCCTGATAAACGGGAAGTAAAATCAGAAGTGATATTCAAGATCATTTGAGTTGTATGGAATTCGAATATGCATGGGCACCAAGATAAGCTAAGTATGCAAGCAAAAATGGGGCATAAAGACCAGGAAAAATAATTGCTTACATTTGAAAAAAGCGAAGCAAGAGCGGAAGGAATTATTTGATCAATGATCCAGAATTAGATACCTTATGAAGGCATTTAAGATTTCAGAGTATTATCCATGTAGCATATATGTTGATAATCATACAGCCGTAGAAGACTCCGGTATAAGTTAAAAGGAAAGAGCTGAGTCCAAATCATAAACCAAAAATTGAATTGTTAGATGATGGTATCACAGATATTCCATAGCGTCCATCAAAGGCTAACGTAATAACTAATACCATGAACCGCAGATCGGGAGGTAGCTTAAGCATACATAAAGGCTGATCAGAAGAAGGAGGAAACTAAAGAGTTACATCAACGAAGTAAATCGGGAATCTGATTATTGGACCCAGAAAATTATAGAAATCGTGATTGAGAACATTACAGGATCACTCTTAATATCAGAGGTACCAAAGGGATAGTACAACAAATATATTCTATAACGGCCCTACGGTAAAGCCGATAGTACCAGCCTCATAAAAAGTCGGTAGGAAGCTCCCACCGGATTGTTTATGCACCAGAGATGCAAGTATTATAATAGAGATTCAAGTTACGGACATGAATTATACCTATGTGGAAGGGAGGTCATGAAAGAGATAAAAGATAGGATGCGAGATTTTAAGGTAAGTAAGGTAAAGGTGAATGATAAGTTGGGATTTTAACGTATTTTATGCCCTTACTTGCCTATGCTTTGGTTATAAAGTGCTACAAAATAGTCCCTAAATGCTCACAAGTGATTGCAGGTTTGATCGACAAAGCGACGAATGTCAAATATCGGCTCAAAAGGGTGTGAAACCTACTCAAGTGTCAAAGACTAAGCAAGTTGAGGAAAAGAGGACCTAGTGCGGACCGCACAACTGTGAACGCGGCCGCACAAGGAGGCTCAGAGGATGGCAGATTCAAGGGGAATGTAATGCGACCGCGGTCATTTTCACGCGGTCCGCGGTCAGGCTCCACGGCCGCGCTACACTTTTACGCGGTCCGCGGAGCAGAGATTCAGAGAGCCAACATTTGACCCCTTCCAAGCAAAGCGGCTCGCGTTCATTTCTGTGCGGCCGCGCCAACTTCCACTGCGGCCGCACTAATGTTTTACGCGGTCCGCGGTCCTCAACTTTAGAGAAGCAGAAACCAATAGTTTAAGAGCCAGCGCGGCCGTAGTCATGTTTGCGCGGTCCGCGCTGACCCCGCAAGGGTATTTTTGTCCAGTTTTTCTAGCCCAGTATAAATATGACCTTTTTCCATTTTTAGGTTAAGTTATATTTTTCTGAAGCAGCTGAGCTCGTGAGACCAAATAGTTTAGCCATTTTTGGCACTTTTGCTCTTCAATATTGTAGTTTCTTCCTAGCAATTAATTAATATGCTTACTTCTTCATCTATTTCATTAATTTTTGCATCTAGCTTGAGTAACTAAACTCACTAGCTAGGGTTGTGACTCAACCCTAGTGTGGGTAATTGATGGGTGTTGCCATCTAAGGTTAGGATGATATTGGGTGTTTGTTATTTGGGTTGATTTTAGGTTTTAATTAAGGATTGGTGGTTGCAAACACTGATTCTAGCTTTGTGGGTTTAACTCTTCTTGAGAAAGAGAGTCCATGACCCCAAAATTGACCCAACAAGGAATTAGGATGGACCCATGAGAAATGTTAGTCCCAATTAACGGGTTAAATCTCGAGAGAGTAATCACCCTACTTGAACCCTAGTTGCTTTGTCTAATTGGCCTACCCAATTGGTCTCGAGAGAGTCAATTGGGCAAAATCACTCTCTCTACCGAGAGGTGTGAGAGTGGGTACAATTGTGTAACGGTTATAGCATAAGCCCCAAACATGTCAATCTATCCTTAGTAGCATCTACCCGTTAATTAGCCACTTAGGCAATGCCACGACCCTAGTGCCTTTTTCTATATTAAATACAACTTAGCAATATTCTCGTAGCATAATTTAGTTTTAATCATTAGTTTTATAATAGTAGATATAAAAATCAAAGAAAACCCAAAATGTTTGAAGTGACATTAGAAGCACAACCGCAATTCTAAACTAAACAGACAATGCAACTCCATTACTATCTCCCTGTGGAAATTCGATCCCGAACCACTATTCGGGTAAAAGCTATTCCGACCCGCTCTTCCTACCTTAGTGTAGCGTCGAGTTGGCAGCGATCAACTTTTTGGCGCCATTGCCGGGGAGCTTACGGTGTTGACTATCTATTTAGCTCGTTTTGTTTTTTGCTTCTCTTTCCTTCTTGTTTACTAATTTTGTTTGTGTCGATCATTCAGGTACTATGGCTCTCAATGCCAACGACCCTCTTGGCAACGTGAATGAGGGGGAAGAGGTAGATGATCTTGAGCCCGAAGAGGTTCAAGCACCTCAAGTTCCTGCCAACGTAAATGACAACAATCCTATTCCAGACCCTCCTCCGCCACCGCCAAGAGATGTCCCAAGAGTTCTCCAAAATCAAGGGTACGCAAGTGCCATTGTTCCTCCCCGAATCCGGGCGGGGAACTTTCAAATCACAAATGTTATGTTGACCTTGCTCGAGCAAAGAGGGTATTTTACGGGTGCCTCCGATCAAAATGCATACAAGCACTTGAAGGGGTTCGTAGATACATGCTGGGGCAGCAAACAAACAAACGTGTCAGAGGATGCGTTGAGATTGAGGCTTTTCCCGTTTTCTCTTCGGGGTAAAGCATTGGAAAGGTTAGAAAGGCTTCCAAATCATTCTATCACCACATGGTATGAGTTGGCGGACAAATTTATTGCCAAGTTGTTTTCTCCAAGTCATATGGCAGCTCATCGGGATGAGATTCTAGCTTTCAAACAAATGCCAACGGAACCTTTGCACGAAATTTGGGAAAGATATAGAACAATGGTGAAGGAGTGCCCTAATAACGACATGACCGAGGCAATAATACAACAAACCTTTTATCGGGGCATCAACACCACGAATCAGTGCATTGTGAACCAATTGGCCGGAAGGAACTTTATGAAACTTTCTTACCAAGAGGCATGTGATGTACTTGATGAAATGGCCGACACGTCTTCGGCATGGCAAAGCCGAGCGAATGTGCCCCAAGGTGACCCCACGGTCATCCATTTGCACAAGGAATTGAACGATCATGGACAAGCTATTGCCGAGCTTACAACAACTATGAATCAATTGGCGAAGGAACAATTGCAACAAGTCCAAAACCCGCGCCAAGTCAATGCAATAGAGAGTGTCTCTATGTTGAAAAGGAGGCAAAGAGGGAAACAACAACCTCAAGGTAATGGTGAGCAATTTGACAACAACAATGATGGTGGTGGTTATTCGAATGAGTGCTATGATGATCAAAGCGAGGAATGTCAATATGTCAATAACTACCAAGGGAATAGAGGAAATCAAGGGAATCAACAGTGGCGCCCCCAAGGAAATTGGGGCAATCAACAAGGTGGCGGTAATTGGAATAACAATAACCAACAATAAGGCGGTAGCAATTGGAACAACAACAATCAAAACAACAATTGGTGTAACCAAGGTAACAATCAAGGCAATTGGAACGGGAACAATAATAATTGGAACAACAACAATAGTCAAGGCGGGTGGAATAACAATGGAAATTAAGGCAACCGGGGGCAAGGTTTTCAAAGGCCCCCGATGTATCAACAACCGAACAATCCGCCTCCGTTTCAATCTCAAGGGTCTAGTTCTTCCGGAAGTGATATGGGGCGGATAGAGATGATGTTCGAGCAGATGATGAAAAAGAACCAAGACTCTGATGCACAATTGGCTTCTCATAACACATCTATCTGAAACCTAGAAGTGCAACTAGGCCAAATTTCTCAAGCTTTGAATACCCGACCTAAGGGTGCGCTACCAAGTGATACGGTAGTGAACCCGAAGGGAGGTAACAATCATATGATGGCAGTCACAACGAGGAGCAGAAGAGGCGGTGATATGCATGCCTCGAATGAAGATCGAGTTGTGGATGATGATGTTGGGGTCCAAGAAGATGTGGGTCCTTTGATTGTTGAAGATGTGGTTGAGACAAATGTGAACAATGAGGTGAGGATAGATATTGATGAGGCCGAGGTGGAAACTCAAGAAGCCGTGAACCTGTCTAGGGAGCACATAATCGACATACCGGAGTCGGTGGTTCCAAAAGCCAAGACACCTTTGCCTAGACCACCTCCACCTTATCCTCAGCGGTTAGTAAAGCAAAAGAGTGACAATTAGTTCAAAAAATTCATAGATATGATAAAAAGCCTTACAATCAATGTGCCTTTGGTGGAGGCACTTGAACAAATGCCGGGCTATGCGAAGTTCATGAAGGATTTGGTCACAAAAAAGCGTTCCATCGAATGTGAAACAATAAAGATGACTCACCAAGTCAGTGCGATAGTGTATTCTATGGCCCCGAAACTTGACGACCCTAGAGCTTTTACTATCCCTTGCACTATCGGTAGTGCGGATTTTTCTAAGGCCCTTTGTGACTTGGGGGCTAGCATTAATTTGATGTCATATTCAGTCTTTAACACTTTGGGAATTGGGCAACCTAGGCCCACCTCAATGAGACTTCAAATGGCGGACCGGTCGATGAAGCGGCCTTTGGGTATAATTGATGACGTACTCGTCCGGGTGGACAAATTCATATTGCCGGCTGACTTTGTCATATTGGATTGTGAAGTGGACTTTGAAGTGCCGATTATTCTTGGGAGACCTTTCCTAGCTACGGGGAAGGCCTTGGTTGATGTTGAAGCTGGTGAGTTGACATTCCGAGTGGGAGATGAGAAAGTGGTATTCCATGTTTGCAAATCAATGAGACAACCCAATAGCACGGAGGTGTGTTCATTCGTGGACATTTTCACAGCTGTGATAGTGGATGACACAAGTTCCATGATAAATGTTGAAGATCCTCTTGAGGCCGTGCTTCTTAACATGGATGTCAATGATGATGCTAGTAGAGTGGAGTGCGTGAATGCATTGCATGGTATGGGTTCATATTCATATGAGCCTAGGAAGTTATCTTTGGATCTTGAAAACCGCAAAACTCTGCCAACTAAGCCATCCATTGAGGAACCACCGGTGTTGGAGTTGAAGCCACTTCCTCCACACCTCAGGTATGAATTTTTAGGCTCAAATTCAACTCTTCCAGTTATTCTTTCTTCTTGCCTTACTAACTTGCAGGTTGAGACCACCTTGGAGGTGCTTCAAAGGCGAAAAAGGGAAATAGGATGGACTCTGGCAGACATTTGGGGAATAAGCCCCGCATTTTGCATGCATAAAATTATCTTGGAGGATGATGCAAGGCCTTCACTTGAACATCAAAGGAGGCTAAATGAAGCGATGCAAGAAGTGGTAAAGAAAGAGGTTATCAAGTGGCTTGACGCCGGTGTGGTTTATCCAATCTCCGATAGCTCGTGGACGTCTCCGGTCCAATGTGTGCCCAAGAAAGGAGGGATGACGGTGGTGACCAATGACAACAATGAGCTTATTCCCACTCGAACCATTACCGGGTGGAGAGTTTGTATGGACTACCGGAAACTCAACAAGGTGACCCGCAAGGATCATTTTCCCTTGCCATTTCTCGATCAAATGCTTGATCGCCTTGCGGGGCGAGCTTTCTATTGTTTTTTGGATGGGTACTCGGGCTACAATCAAATCTTAATTGCCCCGGAGGACCAAGAGAAGACCACTTTTACATGCCCCTATGGTACATTTGCTTTCTCCCGGATGCCATTCGGGTTGTGCAATGCTCCGGCGACCTTCCAACGTTGCATGATGGCTATTTTCACCGACATGGTGGAAGACATATTGGAGGTCTTTATGGATGACTTTAGTGTGGTTGGTGACTCTTTTGATGAATGCTTGGTAAATTTGGATAGAGTCTTGGCCCGATGTGAAGAAACTAACCTCGTTCTCAATTGGGAAAAATGCCATTTTATGGTTGAAGAAGGTATAGTGTTGGGTCACAAGATTTCAAAGCATGGGATTGAGGTAGACAAGGCGAAGATCGAGGTGATTTCAAGGCTCCCTCCCCCTACTTCTGTCAAAGGGGTGAGGAGTTTTCTTGGGCATGCCGGGTTCTACCGGCGGTTTATCAAAGACTTCTCGAAGGTTGTGAATCCCCTTTGCAAATTGCTAGAGAAAGATGCCAAGTTTGTTTTTGATGAAAAATGCATGGAGGCTTTTGAACTTTTAAAGCACAAGTTGACCACTACCCCTATCATAACCGCACCTAATTGGAGTTTACCCTTTGAACTAATGTGTGATGCTAGTGACGTTGCAGTGGGGGCGGTGTTGGGTCAACGGGTTAACAAAATGTTCCATCCCGTGTATTATGCAAGTAAGACTATGAATGAAGCTCAACGGAATTACACGGTGACGGAGAAGGAGCTATTGGCCATTGTATTTGCCATGGAGAAATTTAGACCATATCTTATGGGGGCCAAGGTGATTGTGCACACGGACCACGCCGCCCTTAGGTATTTGATGACCAAGAAGGATTCCAAGGCAAGATTGATGAGATGGGTGTTACTTCTTCAAGAATTTGACTTAGAAATAGTGGACCGAAAGGGAAGTGAGAACCAAGTTGCGGACCATTTGTCCCGGTTGGAGGAAGAAGGGAGGCCATGTGACGGCCTTGAGATAAATGATACATTCCCCGACGAGCAGCTTCTTTCTGTGTCAATGTGTGACATGCCATGGTTCGCGGACATCGCCAACTTCATTGTGACCGGAATTGTCCCGTGTGAGCTCTCTTCCAACCAAAGGAAGAAACTCAAACGGGATAGTTTGGATTTTTATTGGGATGATCCGTACTTGTTTAAAATTTGCAAGATGGTGTGATTAGAAGATGTGTCCCGGAAGGTGAACAATTGAGCATATTGGAGGCTTGTCACTCCTCCCCCTATGGTGGCCATCATGGAGGGGTGAGGACAGCTTCGAAGGTTTAGAGTTGCGGTTTCTATTGGCCGAATTTGTTTAAAGATGCTAGTGACTTGGTAAAGAGATGTGATGCATGCCAAAGAGCCGGCGGAATTTCAAAAAGGGATGAGATGCCTCTCAATACGAATCTCGAGGTGGATATTTTTTATGTTTGGGGCATCGATTTCATGGGTCCTTTCGTGAGCTCTTGTGGGAACACTTATATTCTCGTGGCGGTGGACTATGTCTCAAAGTGGGTGGAAGCCGTGGCTTTACCCAACAATGAAGCCCGAAGTGTTGTGGCGTTCTTGAAAAAGAGTATCTTCACAAGGTTTGGCACCCCTCGTGCTATCATTAGTGATGGGGGGTCTCACTTTTGCAACAAGGCTTTTGATTCATTGCTTGCCAAGTATGGAGTAAATCACAAAGTGACCACCCCCTATCATCCCCAAGCTAGTGGTCAAGTGGAAGTCTCCAACCGAGAAATAAAGAGTATCTTGTCCAAGACGGTAAATGCTAATAGAACAGATTGGTTGAAAAAGTTGGATGATGCTTTATGGGCGTACCGGACGGCTTACAAGACTCCAATTGGTTTGTCCCCGTACCGGTTGGTGTTTGGGAATGCTTGCCATCTTCCGGTAGAATTAGAGCACAAAGCTATGTGGGCCTTGAGAAAGTTGAACTTGGAATGGAATATGGCAGCGAATCTCCGTGTTGAGCAACTTAATGAGCTTGATGAGTTTAGATTTCATGCCTACTCCAGCTCGTCCTTGTATAAGGACAAGATGAAGTATCTTCATGACAAATATGCTCGAGGAAAGGAATTCAAGGTTGGTGATATGGTCTTCTTTTCAACTCCCTGTTGAGGTTATTTCCGGGAAAGCTCAAGTCCAAGTGGAGTGGGCCATTTGAAGTTGTATGTGTGACTCCGTTTGGTGATCTTGATCTCAAGAACAAGAATGGTGAAGTTTTCCGGGTCAATGGGCATCCTGTCAAGCATTATTTGGGGAAGTTTGATGACAGCCACGTGGTGGCACTCCTTCATTTGAAATGATGTGATGGTAACATGCGTCGTGCCGATGTTAAATCAGGCGCTTCTTGGGAGGCAACCCATGTCTTTTTCTTTCTCTTTGATTTTCTTTGTAGCTTAGGATTTTTGAGCTAATTGTTTGTGAGATGTTGCAGGGATTGTGTTGAAGCAGTGCAAAAACAAAGAAAAACATCTGGTAGTCTCTGAAGTTTTCCAGTGCGGCCGCGGCAAAGTTTGTGCGGTCCGCGCTGGCATGATAAATTGCAGTGTTCTCTGAAGTTTTCCACCGTGGCCGCGGTAAAGTTGTGCGGTTTGCGGTGGACCTGCGCGTCCGCGGTACACTTTGACGCGGCCGCGCAAGGTTGCCTTCTGAAACTTCTTGTGTTGAAACCCAGCGCGGTCCGCGGTCACTTTTGTGCGGCCGCTCTGGTAGGTGAGTATGGGGCCCACAGTTCTTCTATAAATAGGGCCCAAGGGTTTCATTTTACCCTTTTCGCACTTTGAAAACCCAGAGCTATATTGTACTATTCATCCCTCTTCTGAGACCACTTTTCTGACTTGCTTGGACTAGTTGCATTCAATCTTCACAAACTTGGTAACATTTCATGCATTTGTGATTAATTAATTTCTTATTTTCATTTTTTATGGCTTGCTCAGTAGTTTAGCTTCTTCTTTTCATTTAACTGTTAGTTTAGGTTAGTTTAAAACTAGGGTAATGCACTGAATATGCTTAATTAATGGGTGAACTGAGTAGGGACACAGTAGGTGTAAAATCTTGAACAAGAATGGCAAAATATGCACCCTTAACTTAGTACCGTAAGCCCTAGCTCAGCGCGGTCCGCGGTTACTTTGCGCGACCGCGCGTGTCCGCGTTACAATTTTGTGTGGACCGTGGTACTTTTGTGGTTGAAAGGTAATAGTCCTAGCGCGACCGCATTCATGTTTGTGCGGTCCGTGCTGGTCCACCGTGGCCGCGTTGCATTTTTGTGCGAACCGCGGTGGGAGATTCAGAGAAAGTGAAATTTGGGCCTTTGCCCAGCGCGGACCGCGTTCACTTTTGTGCGGTCCGCGGTGCCTCCAACGCGGCCGCGCTACTCTTTTACGCGGTCCGCGGTGCTAAGTTCTGCAATCTTTTCTGCTGCTGTGTATTGATATTATCTCTGCAATCTATTTGATTCACTTGTTTCACTGTATGTGCTTAAACTAACAATGTTAGATGCTTATCTTTGCAGATAATGGTAAAACAAAGGGGCGCCAAACAATCGCAACAACCCGAGAGAGGTGGTTCCTCCCGAGGGGGTAAAGGCAAGCGAATAGCAAAACTCACTCCCCAGGCTCGGGAGAACATAAAACAGACCCGAAAATTGATATGAGCTACTGACAGGGCTACTTCTCATTCATCGGGGAGTGAGTATGTGCCCTCCAAGGACATCTCCTCAGATACAGTCCCAACTCATGTAACCGACCCCCTCCACCTAGTTGATACCCCTCCATCATCACCCACCTCCAAAAGACCAGTGAATATAGTCTCGGAGTCATCTGACGAGTCCGCAGTAGGTAGTTGACAATACTCCACCTCCCCACAGCTTCATTATCTGGGGAGAGTGCATGTAGAGACGAGAGGGGTGAGCCTCAGATTGGGGGTATTGAACGCACTAGGAAACCTGAAGTCTGGGAGGATCGATTTGTCAATCAAGTGGCATTTCACAAGTTTCGGCAGTGGTGGCCGGTAAGGAAGTTGATACCGGAGAGAAGCTTTATTGACACTGACCTTTTACCCCACAACCCAAACGTGTAGAGGGAATTCAGAACTAGATGGGCTGGGAGTTCTTCATAGAGAAGTGCATCGATGCTAATGAGCACATAGTTAGGGAGATCTACTCCAATGTAGCTCACATAGTCAAGGATACCATGGTGACCAAAGTTCGTGACAAAACAATGTTATTGATGGGAGATATGAGTATTTGGGATTCCGTGATGAAGATGAGTCGCTTTATTTCGCGAAATTGGCAATGGGTGAGGAAGTCCGCCCGTGGTTAGCCCAGTACTTGGCAATCCCCGGTACTGTGCCTGAGTGGCTGTAGGCAGGGAAAAAGATTTTCAGAAAGACATTCAGCTTTGAGGCTCGAGGGTGGTTGACATTTGTATGCAGTCGGCTTGACCCTTCCACTCATGATCAGACCATTCCACTTACCCGAGCAGTTCTGGTTGCATCTATTATGGCCGGATACCCGATCAACGTGGGCAATGTGATGTCCCGTGTGATTTCTGTGGTAGGGCAAGAGCATGACATGAATTATCCTTTTCCTAACACCCTATCAATGTATTTCCAGGACCTGGAGGTGGAGAAGAGGAGATATGATGTGAAGACCAAGCTTGTGGCCCCCTATTCTTGGTATAGTATGCAGGGTCCGGACAACCCTAAGTCCAAGAAGTACCAGCCTCCTGCCCTGCCCCAACTGGCCAGTCTGAGGAGCCAGTTGCGATAGAGCCTTCCACCGAGCCTTCCACCATAACTGCTGCCACTACAGTTGAGGACTTACCTCCGGGACCTTCTTCTTCAGCTGGCCTCAGTACTTCAGCTGGCCCGGGAGTGCCATCTTCCAGGACTCATCCATTCACTGCCCATCAGTTGAGTCTGACTTTGGCTAGCCTGAACAACTAGATGTCAGCTGCGACATCCACGTTGTCCACCCTATCTTCCACTATCCAGACCAGGTAGCACCTCAGCCAGCTCAGATTCCTCAGTCCATTGAGGATACATTGAAGAAGCTCCTGGAGAACCAGGAAAAGATTCTGAAGACTCAGGCTACCTTATCTGCAGTAGTGGACTCACATGGCAAGGCTCTGAAGGAGCTTGCCAAGGAGCACAGAAAGATGCGGAGGTCACGGGCTTCCAAAGAGTCTATGAAGGAGCTGCGGAATGATGTGGACAAGCTATTGGCAGATATCAGATGCCTTTAGACTTGTTATTTAGGGATCCAGCCCCTCCAGCAGCAGCATCAGTGCCACAGCCAGAGCAGGAGCAGGTACCCAGGCAGCCTAGGAAGAAGAGGAAGCTCCCCAGCACAGCGGATGCAGTTACTGAGGTGGCAGTCCAACAGGAGGCCTCATCCACTTTGCCTCAGGATGCACCTGTCATACAGCCGGTCCAGGAACATGCCTCAGTCCCAGCAGTTGAACAGCAGGAGGCCGAGAGCCAGTCTGAGGCTCCCGCACATACGGAGGACTTGGGGACCACTGATGACCCCATGCAGACGGACCAGGCTTAGGGAGCCCCGATATCCTTTGCTATGACTTTTTTGATGCTTATTTTGGTAGTTGGCATTGGGGACAATGCCAGCTCTTATTCGTGGGGGTACGCCCTACTGTTTTGTTGACTATCTGGATGACTGTACATATTTGACTCAGTTTTTATTCCTTTTGATTGATTTTCTATTTGGTACGTATATAATTTTACATTCAGTACTTTTTATCTTCTATTTTGGTCTATATATAAAGTTAAGTTATATCTTGTATATATTCATCCTCCGTTTGTATATTCTAACTCCCTATTGTAAATATTCATTATATTTTCTATTTTTGCAAAAAAAATTTCGTTTTTAGCTTTATAGTTAGGCTCGTAGCCTTTTGTTTTATTTTTGACGCTTCCAATAAGCCCTTGGTTTTCTTAAGGCCACGGTTCTTTCCAAGGGTGGAATATTGTATGATCCGGGTGGCTCTTCCCGATGATGGATGGAGTGACTACCTTCTTAAGGGTTTGAGTCCGTTTCTTTGATTTTCTTTTGTTTTTGATAGTTGTAGTTAAGGGCACCTCAAGCAAAGCTTCACTTGGGCCTAGCACATTTTGCCTTTTGATCGCATGGTCAAAGACATAATGTTTGTGCTTAGGATGGTAAAAGTCATGCCCTTGAGACTCTTGCGTTGACCAATCAATCATCATGTGGTCTTTTCGGACCATTGTGTGCTTCAATCGTAACCAAGGTCGTTGTGGGCCCTCGACTCGATGTCTTTAGCAATTCCCTAGCGTGTGTGGTGAGGAATCGAATTGTGAGTCCAAGTCCCGAGCCATTGGTCTAGAACTTGCCCTGAATGTTTCTTGAGGCGAAATCCTAGGTGAAATTTGACTTGAGAAGTGATTATAGGCTCTCCTTGATCAGAATGTTAAGTTGAACATCTCCATAGCCTACCAAAAAGATGATCCCTAGTTAACACTTTTGAGCCTTAAGCCTCTTCTTTCGAGAACCAATGCTACAAGCCTATACCCGTTCTAAATGATCACCCTCTCTTGGCACCCAAATCTTCCCTTGAGTAATGGAAAATGTCTAAGTTTGGGGGGAGAGACAAGAAAGGTAACAATGTGGTAGAAAGGTACAAAAGCAAAAAGAAAAAGGAAGGCAATGAAAAAAGCAAGAAAAGAAGAAGACAAAAAGAAAGTCCAAAGTGAAAAAGAATAAAAAGAGATTCAAAGGAAACAAAAGTGAAAAAAGGTGTGGAAAAAAGTAGAAAAGGAGAAATGTTTTGAATTGCATAAGAAAGAGTGACAATGTGTCTCTCTAACCCCTTGTAAAGAAGTGAAATACTCAAAAGAGTTAAGAGAGTTGTGCCATAATGAATCCAAAGAAATGCATAAGGGAAGATTGAGCCCACTTAAATAAAAACATGTCCTACCCTTACCCAAAAGCCTTAATAATGAATCCACAAAAGCCCTATAGGATCTTGAGTTGAAGGAAACCTACATTAGTGGATACTTACATAAGGGGCAAGCATATGGTACCTAGAGCCGGACTTGTGACCTTCTTCTTGAGAGAGATGAGTGAAACTCCATCAACCTCGATTTGTGTGATAATACTCTAAAAGGTGAGGTTCACTTAGGGAGAGTTGAGGGTGTGTGAGTTTGGGTTCCACAATGACCAAAGTAATTGAGATATGTTCTTTGATGAAATGTGTCAACTCTTAATGCTCTTGTGTCACACTTGATCCATGGTTTTTCAAAAGTTAAATGTGTCAATGATGCATTCGTATTGAGGGCAATTTTTAGTCCCAATTGATGCTTGTTGAGTTTGCATTAGGGGAGCTGGAATTACTTGGATTTTCCTTCAAGGGGTGGGTCTTATTTTATTTACTTGAGGACAAACAAAGGCTTAAGTTTGGGGGAGTTGATAAGTTGGGATTTTAACGTATTTTACGCCCCTACTTGCCTATGATTTGGTTATAAAGTGCTACAAAATAGTCCCAAAATGCTCACAAGTTGTACTTGATTGCAGGTTTGATCGACAAAGCGACAAATGTCAAATATCGGCTCAAAAGGGAGTGAAACCTGCTCAAGTGTCAAAGACTAAGCAAGTTGAGGAAAAGAGGACCTAGTGCAGACCGCACAACTGTGAACGCGGCCGTACTAAGAGGTTTAGAGGATGGCAGATTCAAGGGGAAGGTAATGCGGCCGCGGTCATTTTCATGCGGTCCGCGGTTAGGCTCCACGGCTGCGCTGCACTTTTACGCGGTCCGCGAAGCAGAGATTCAGAGAGCCAAAATTTGACCCCTTCCAAGCAAAGCGGCCCGCGTTCATTTCTGTGCGGCCGCACCAACTTCCACCGCGGCCGCGCTACAGTTTTACGCGGTCCGCGGTCCTCAACTTCAGAGAAGCAGAAACTAATAGTTTAAGAGCCAGTGCGGCCGCGGTCATGTTTGCGCGGTCCGCGCTGACCCCGCAGGGGTATTTTTGTCCAGTTTTTCCAGCCCAGTATAAATAGGACCTTTTTCCACTTTTAGGTTAAGTTTATTTTTCTGAAGCAGCTGAGCTCGTGAGACCGAATAGTTTAGCCATTTTTGGCACTTTTGCTCTTCAATATTGTAGTTTCTTCCTAGAAATTAATTAATATGCTTACTTCTTCATCTATTTTTTTAATTTTTGCATCTAGCATGAGTAGCTAAACTCACTAGCTAGGGTTGTGGCTCAATCCTAGTGTGGGTAATTTATGGGTGTTGCCATCTAAGGTTAGGATGATATTGGGTGTTTGTTATTTGGGTTGATTTTAGATTTTAATTAAGGATTGGTGGTTGCAAACACTGATTCTAGATTTGTGGGTTTAACTCTTCTTGAGAAAGAGAGTCCATGACCCCAAAATTGACCTGACAAGGAATTGGGATGGACCCATGAGAAATGGTAGTCCCAATTAACGGGTTAAATCTCGAGAGAGTAATCACCCTACTTGAACCCTAGTTGCTCGGTCTAATTGGCCTACCCAATTGGTCTTGAGAGAGTCAATTGGGCAAAATGAATCTCTCTACGAGAGGTGTGAGAGTGGGTACAATTGTGCAACGGTTATAGCATAAGCCCCAAACATGTCAATCTATCCTTAGTAGCATCTACCCGTTAATTAGCCACCTAGGCAATGCCACGACCGTAGTGCGTTTTTCTATATTAAATACAACTTAGCAATATTCTCGTAGCATAATTTAGTTTTAATCATTAGTTTTATAATAGTAGATATAAAAATCAAAGAAAACCCAAAATGTTTGAAGTGACATTAGAAGCACAACCGCAATTCTAAACTAAACAGACAATACAACTCCATTACTAGCTCCATGTGGAAATTTGATCCCGAACCACTATTCGGGTAAAAGCTATTGCGACCGCTCTTCCTAACTTAGTGTAGCGTCGAGTCGACAGCGATCAGTGAACAACATACAAGATACTCAAAGGTAGAAGATAGCGAATAGTCCATGCTTCGGTTAGAAGGCTGGAAACACTGGAATTCAATATCCAGGAATGATAGTAGCATCGTCAATGACATACCTTCCAGCTTATGGTTTCTAAGTACCGAAAGGTCTAATTAGACAGTAAAAGAAGAGTTAGAGACGATGCGATGTCTCGCTTGATGTTCCAGAAAAGCATAAGGGAATCGATCGCAAGCTAAAGTATGATAGAACGACAAGGTTTTAGAAAGACATGAGTAAGGATAAAAAGAAGACAAGTGAAAAGGTGACAAAATGGATAAGTCCTCGGGACTAAGCCCATGAAAACAAAGGAGCCGATGGTTCCTCAAAGTTATAGAAAGCTCAATATAGCCTGAATGAACTCAAAGGAGTCTAAGACTAGTAGCATTTAGAATAGAGGAGATGCTGCCTTGGTAGTAGAATGAGGGTGTGATTGTGATAGATAAAGGATGACGTTTGGGCCTTCGACTGAGTAATGATTTGAAAAGGATTTCATGGATTGTACAGAATTAAAAATGTAAGGTGAATCACATTGGGACGCTATAAAATACAATTATTGAAGAACAGTATCGCCCCTAAGTGGATTAGGAAAATCACTTCTAATATTCCTCGACATAGCATATGCCCTAGTGGCAATTTATTACGTAAGAAGTTTCAAGTGATCAATGGAAGATTGTAGATCAACATTGAGGTGAATCGGCAATGGATGGATAAAAGATATAAAGTACGAGATGAGATCAGACCATCATTCTTAAGACGAACAGGAATGAAGAAGCGTTAAAAGACTTAGCTTTATGCATATAGGATAAGCAACAAGAGTAACCTGGAGTTTGGTCGCAGACTTCAAAAATAATAAATCGAATTAAGAGTTATGGTATAGTATGGCCTACTGAGATGTAGTAAAGTTAATGACGCTCAGAGGCAAAACTTGATATAATTTTGTATATGTTCACAATGTAAGGCCTAGATATTGGCTAAGAGCTGGAGGAAAGGGGAGAGAAGCGTCGCATAGGCACACATACAAAGTTAGAGTCATACGGGCTGCATGATAGAAGGTAGCAATAGTTACGTGATCAGAAGGATTCCGACTGAAAGACGTGATGTGACAAAGAGTCTTAAAGGGGGGAATGCCATGACCTTTGGATTTATTCAAAGAACAGTTGTATGAATGGAAAGGAGAATGTTAGAGTATTCGCAAAAGTTATGGGTAATGAGAATAATAAGTGCATCAATCAACATTCGAGGACGAATGTTCCAAAGGGGGGAATGATGTTACACCCCATTTTTTTGTACGTTAAAGTGCACCATAAATAAATTAATGGAAGCTCGGAAATGAGATGTTACATCCCGCATTTTCGTATGATAATGTTTTATCGTAAGATAATGGATGTAAACTCGGGGATGAGATTATCTTGAGGTTAACATGTTTTCGCTATTTATAACAAGCGATAAGTATGTGTCATGAAGGATAAAGGGTACACGAATTAAAGAAAACGAGTTTCGTTGAAAGTGGCCAATTTGGGATAAAATACGGGTCGAGAAATAATACCCGATAATATGGACTAGTACCATGCAAGGAATCATATGACCACGGTAGTATAATGTATAAAGCATATTAAAAATGAGTAGTA
Source organism: Nicotiana attenuata (assembly GCF_001879085.1). NCBI lineage: Eukaryota > Viridiplantae > Streptophyta > Magnoliopsida > Solanales > Solanaceae > Nicotiana > Nicotiana attenuata. The sequence goes on along the minus strand of NW_017670347.1, from coordinate 1,785 downwards.
TTTTTAGTAATTTGAGATGATTCTTAATTATACGGATAATTGATTAATTACCGGGTAACGGGACATTACCTAGTTAATTATTTTAAAAATGAGATAATGATTAAATCTGCCCAAAAACGTTGCAAAAAGCCTCAAAACTAAGAAATGACTCTTAGTCATTTTATGATGAGGTGGCTAACTAAGGTTTATAGGAATTTATTAAGAGAATCACTCTTGTTCAAAACTAAGAGAATGAGTCTTTGTTTCCATTTTCCATTTTGGACAACAAGCAGAACGTCTTTCTTTTCCAAGGAAGGGCATTCTTTGCCCAAGCACACTGTAACGACCCGACCGATCGTTTTGAGAATTTAAGCTTCGTTCGGTGGCGCACAGTCTTGAAAAGCTTCATAATATGAGTATCGACTTGCGTGCATGGTTGAATTCAGTTAATGGATGATTCAGAGTCAAATTGGAAGAAGGAATCTAGTTTTGGAAGTTTGCGGTGAGAATTTGACCGGAACTGGACATTTGAGTAAATTGCCTGGAATGAATTTTTAATGATTAAACAACTTCATATGGTGATTTTGGACTTAGGCGCGCGTCCGGATTCAGATTTGGAGGTCCGTAGGGTAAATTGAGGCATTTTAGCGAAAGTTGTAAAAGTTGAAGTTTGAAAAATGGAGAAGTTTGACCCATAGTTGACTTTTGTGATATCGGGGTCAGAATGCGTTTCCGAGAGTTGGAGCAGCTCCGTTATGTCATTTTAGACTTGTCTGCAAAATTTGGCGTTATTCTGAGTTGAATTGATAGGTTTCGGTATGAGATTTGATATTTGAAGATTTGGAAATTCATAAGTTTGATTTTTGGTTTGATTCCTTGTTTTGGTGTTGTTTTATGTGATTTGAAACCTCGAGTGAGTCCGTGTTAGGCTATGTGACTTGTTTATGTGTTTGGACGGGGTCTTGGGAGCCTCGGGTGTGTTCCGGGTGGGCCACGGGTCATTTTTCCCTATGTTTGAACTGTTGTTCTGCTATCTGGTATTTCCTTCTATGCGATCGCATTGGTTTGTCCGCGATAGCATCGCCCAAATTTGGAGAGCAGCATTTTCCTTCTATGCGATTGCATTGATTTGTCTGCGATAGCATAGTACAAATTTGGACAGCAACATTTTCCGTCTATGTGATTGCATTGATTTGTCCGAGATAGCATATCACAAATTTGGACAGCAACATTTTGCTTCTATGCGATTGCATTGATTTGTCCGCAATATGTTGATACCCAATTTTTTCCTATATATTTTTCAATATGCAAAATGCTTTCAAAATAGCATATGTACGTATATAAGTATGCTAAAATGTTTTATTATATTTGTTCTTCTTAATTTTCAAAGGTTTTTGAATCAATTTATTCCCCTATTTTATCCATAAAAAATCAATAATAATTTCTAAAATTATCATTTTTGGTGATTCACTTGTTGAACTTTTATATTTATGCTAAAATATAGCTAAGGGAATTTTGAATATTTTTACAAAATTATTTAGTATTTTTTAAGACTAAATTCTATAATTGCAACATTAGCCTTTTTAGGATTTAATTGCGTTTATGTTCATAATGATTAAGTCCAGTATTTTTTAAATGGTTAATTATATGTCATAAATCATTTTAGTACTTTTAGTTTATTTCTAGAAATCAATTTACTATTTTTTATATAATTTTAAATAGGGAAAAATTGGCTATTTAAATAATAGCCCAATTTCGTTTCAATTGTAGCCTAAATTGACCCCAATTTGAACCCAATTTTCTGAC